>NW_024038897.1:600000-901168 GCF_016077235.1 Cyprinodon tularosa | reverse complement strand
AATAAAGAGGTTAGTATAAAAAATATTTTTTGTCCGATTCATCGATTAATCGAAAAAATAATCGGCCGATTCATCGATTTTTAAAATAATCGTTAGTTGCAGCCCTAGTGTACTGTGTTACATGCAGGCCTCCTAAGTCCACGTCAAACTTTTTTAATGATTTTACTGACCTCCTGTCTGTGATATGCGTTGATTATGACTGTTTAATTATAGTTGGAGACTTTAACTTTCACGTTGACAACCCTGAAGACAGAAGGGCAAAAGAACTGTCTGACACACTTAGAAACTTTGGTTTAACTCAACCTGTTAAACAACCAACGAACAAACAGGGACATATTTTAGGCCCGTCCACACGAAGTCAAAACGAACACGATATTTTACGCTGATATTTTCCAAAACGTTTGCCGTAAAGACGGAGACGTAAAATAAATGTGATCGTCCACACGAATGCATTGCCAAAGCAAAAATAGACGACGAAATGTTGGGCATGCGCACTAATATTTATACATGGTTGCCCTGCGGGTCCATTTTCGTGGTTAAGTCAAATTCAGGTGCTGAACTATGTCGTCGATATTGCTCTGTTCTTCCTGGAGATATTCCAGAAGAAGAAGATTCTGTTGTAAGCCCGACAGCAGGGTGAGTAGCATTAGCAGCAACGGCGCCATTGTTGTTGTGATGTGTGGCGCATGCGGGTTTAGAGGCGACGCTATGACGCATGCGTGTAAAAAAAAAAATGCGGTTAGAGCGTAAAGATGGAAACGCAAAAACGGCGTTTCGAAATCTTCCCACTCTGAAGGCTGAATAAAAAAAAGATTGTTTACAGACCCCCGAAACGCCGGCTTCATGTGGATGAGAGGCTGGTTTGGTGAAAAATTTGTGCGTTTAGGCCAGGGTTCGTCTTCGTGTGGACGGGGCCTTAGACTTGATCATCACTAAAGGTCTGAAGATTTCTAAAGTCAGTGTTACTGATGTTGCCCTATCTGATCACTTTTCTGTTACCTTTGAGGGCATCATTTCCAGTGACTCATTTAGGTCATCTCAGGTCACTTTCCAGTTCACCAGATCATCCAGTCAGATTGATACAAAGTTTTCTATCTAAGGAAAACCAGCTGATTGCATCGACTCATTGACTCTTCAGCAATCCCTCACACTAAGCATGCTTGTAGCGACAGTGTGCTCTCAAATATATATATTTATTACATATTTTGTTTAATCTTTCTTCTAAAGTCCTGAGAACGAGTCTAATCGGAGCAGCTCTTTAGTGGAGCTGCTGGAGCAAGAGTCCCAGTCTGAGGTGTTTTTGGAAGGCATCAGCTATGCCCTGCTTAAAGTGGCAGAGCGGGGACTGGAGGACGCCGCTAAGATCCTTCTACGCTATGGAGCTGATATAAACTTTGAAGGTCAGTATTTTCAAAGATGTCTTATTTTTTTTTCCATATTAGTGAGAAGTTGTTTTTTTGTTTGTTTTTTTATCTGCTCAGGATGAAACAGAATATTGTGGAATTCACATTTCCTTGTTCGAAAGAATGATAGCAAACATGGATACACACTGAAAGGATGGAATGCTTTATAGTAGAGATGTCCCGATCCAGGTTTTTGCACTTCCGATCCGATACCGATACTGGCCGATACCAGCCTATCCGAGCATGTATTTAAGTTAAAGTATTTAGCCTTAGTTGTAAGACTCATGTTGAAAAGGGTTTTAGTACTCTTGATAACATCTAGCCAGCTAAATTAGGTGAGATTGAATAAAACACAATGACTGGTAACAACAAACTTACCTGTTTATTAAGAGATAAACACAAACTGGACAAAATTATGAATAGCAATCTGAAATTGCACAGTGAACAGTAAAACCGTAAACAGTTAAAGGTGCAAGTATTACTGTAAGTTTTAATAAAAATGCAAAACAGGGAAACACTGGCGCAAAATAGTGGAATGGATAGTTTCAATCGGCGAAACTGGAAAATACGGACCGGATTTTTTTTTAAAAACTGGATCGGCAGTCTGGATCAGCATTTTACATGCTTTGCCGATACGCATTTTTTTGCCAATATCGGCGTGCCGATCCGATACGTGGATCGGATCGGGACAAGCCTACTTTATAGCCTCCCAATCAGTGAAGTAGTTTAAGCAACTAACTGATTCTAAATCAACCTTATAAGTACTATGACAGTTCTGCTTGTCTCTCACTCACTGGTAATTAAATAAAGATACAGTTAAAAACTGGACTAACAAGGATCCTTACACATTTGACCCGATTTTTGAAAAGAAGGCCTTCATTACCGACAAAAAAAAACATGCCGTCATCTTGCAGTTGTCCAGTGTTTCCCATCACAGTATTCTAGAAACTTTTCTTAAGCCAAATACGCATCCTTAAAAATTCAGCATGGTGCCCTTTACTCCATTAGTGAATTAATTATTCCTTTATTTAAACTCATAGTATAAGTACTGACTTGCATACACATCGAAGTGTTATGCGTTTTTTCCAGATTTGATGCTGCTTTATGAACACAAAATAATCATTTTATTATTTCACAAAATAAAAGCGCAAAAATAATACCCATTAAATATGTTTCATTATTTGTAACTTGAAGCAGAAGAAAATTTGAAACAGTAAAACATCGACTTGAAGGTTAGTTATTCTCCTTATAGAGCTTGCAGGAAACTTGCTTTAAGATCAACCTTTGGCTGACTGTTCATTAGCTTTACTTTTAGCTTTTCTTCTTCTCAACTTTGTCATGTTACACTTCTGTGTGTAGATGGTTCTATGAGATAAACGTGTAAACTAGTGGTTTTGGAGGAAGGGTCCCTCAATGAGCAAACCAATTATAACCTCATAATTGGAAAGTCAAAGGTATTTGGGATCAATAAAGAGATATACTGACATGCATTGCTACGCAAGTCTATAAATACCTACTATACACCTTTAGCATTTAAATGTAACTTAGCAACTAAAAGGAACTCTACAGCATTATATGAATAAGGCAAGGCAAATGTATTTGTATAGCACAATTCAGTACAAAGACAATGCAAAGTGCTTTACATGATTAAAATATAGGAAAATAAAACAGAATCAAAGCAAGTAGGAGAAAAAAAATAAATAAAAAATGCAGAAACAAAAAAGAACATTAAAAACAGTTCGACTAATAATAAGGCATTTTTAGTATTTTATTTCACTACAGATGCAAAAAAAAAACACAAATAGATCTAGCTGTGCATTAAAAGACTGCAAATCAAACATCCAAATTCAATTCAGTAGGTTTTTTTTGTGTTTTTGAAAAAATAAGACATGTTGCTCTGTGATAATACAGGATCATTATTGTTAAACAGAATATTGAGCACATGTTTTGATATCAAGCAGGTTTCCAGTGATTTAGATCCTGTTGATTGGCAGGTTTGATTCTAGACTATCTAACCTGACTCCGCCAGATGGATTTGCTCCGCATATCCATCTGGAAACCTTCCGTTGAAGTAATTTTGGGAAGGGGCGAAAATACTGGTTAGCTGATTGGCCTATGTTGGTGATAGACGGACCCAATAAACCAATCAGATCAACGAAGCATATGACGTACTAACAGAGCGACGACGAAAACACAACCACAAGCCAGGCTACTCTTGCCGAAACCAGTCAGGAGAAGAGCAAAAACATCTTTTCCTCTGAGAAAAGCCTCCAGAGCAGTGTTTTGCTCTTCTTTCAGTGAAGAAATACTCTGTAATTCCGATAAAACTTGCTCGATAGCCACGCTAACGCTAGTTTCATCGGCTGAAGCCGCCATGTTCTTTAGACTGAACTGTCACGCTCCTCGTTGCGTCACACCTCAACCCGCCTCAAAGCCAACGCTGATTGGACGTTCGTTTGGTGAACGGCTCCAAATTTTCTTCAACGGAGAGTCTCCAGACTGATCTGCGAGTGAAACCTTGAAAGCTTGCGAGATCAGGATGGTCTCACGAGGCTTTAGAATATCAGCATAATTTCTGATTTTTGATTGCTTCAATAATTCAAAGCCCCTAACTCACTTTGTCAACATAAAAATCATCAAAGCACATGTTTGTTTGTGTTCAAATAATTCAACAGGAGATTAGTGGACATTAAAGCAGCAAAACTCCTTTTGTGGTGCCGGATTCTTCATGTTAGGATTAATCTTAAACTGTTGCTGTAGTGACCTTAGTGAATTAAGATGTGCCTCTCCCTAGAGAATACCTCTCCCCTGTGAATTGCTACTAAAAGATCTCTGACAAAGCATGCCAAGTGCTTCTGAATCACCATTTTATTTACTGCTCCTAATACATGAATACAAAAGGATTGCATGTTACCAGAGAGGCAAAGCACAGATACATTTTTGTTATTGTAATTTCTCTCCGTCTCTAGACCCTGTGTCATATTACAACCCGCTGCATAACGCTGTTTTGAGGAACAAGCCAGACATGGTGAGGCTGCTGGTTGAACATGGAGCAGACATTGAAAAGAGGGACAGGGTGAGTCACTGTATCCGACTTTGTTCTGATTCATTGCCTCCCCGAATCATATAATAATGTATAAACATCATCTGCTACATGCCTTTAGATCCATGGGAGTAGTCCTTTGGACCTTGCCAGTGAAGAGTCAGAGAGATTGCCCTGCCTGATCACATTGCTGGACCTAGGCGCTGATGTAAATGCGACAGACAAACATGGTATGTTCAACTGTCAAAGTGAAACCTATCCGTCTGTGCATCTTTGTGCTCAGAATAATTTTCCTTTGGTCTCTTTAAAGGGAAAAATCCTTTGCTCCATGCATTAGCAAGTAGCGATGGACTGACTGTGCACAACACGGAGAACATCCGGCTCTTACTGGAACGAGGTACTGCTTACCGCCAAACGCTCCTCAGCTTCTCAGCGTCAAACTGGGCAACAAAGCAAAAAGCCACATAAAAAAACTCAGAATCGTTAGCATTTCTTTTTTTGTCGGATATTCTAACTTTGTTTGAAGTCCTTTTGTTATTAGAATCAGTGCTTAAAAAAATATTTTCTGATGTTGTGGTTGAAGTGAATCATTTATGATGCAGGAGAAAAGCATTTTTGTCTCAGTTTTGACAGCAGACAAATGAATCTGCAGCTAAATCTAATTAGCTGACTTACACAGGGCATATGCCGGTCTATTAAAGCTTAAACTCTGAGACCCATCCCAATGCAGGAGGTGAGTTTATGCTTTTGCCAGAATTAACCATAATTCTATATAACTTTTCTCCAACGATAAGAATCAAGAGTGGAGGTGCAGCAGAGTGATGTTTTAATGATTATGTCCAAATACGTTGGTTAGGAGTTTTCTTCTTTTTAAAAGGTTGTTTTCGGGTCACATCCGTAGTTATCAGCCTGATTCTGACCCGTTTCCATTAATCCTATCCTGGTCCTGCCTTTGATATCAGGCTCTAAGAGCTCCTTTGCAGGCTAATACGCTGTGTTTACCATGGAAGTCAGCCTGGCAGGCCAGGCTTAACCAAGTTATATTAAAGCAAAGTTTAATTTCACTATAACTATAAAGACAATTAAAGCCTAGCTATGCCTGTTGTCTGTTATATTTTAAAAGGATTTCCTCTAGAAACTCCTGTGGGACAAAACATTCTGAAGTTCCAGAATGATGATGATGGGCGAGTTGGCTCGACCTAGGGCCTTAAAATATCTGATTTTTTTTTTTTTTCCCGATTTTTGTGTCACCGATTTAGTTAACCTGAGCAGGCGGAAAAACAGTAGAGCAAAAGCCTTAGCTACATGACGATATAAGAACCTGTAGCCATAAAGCGATACGTTCTTTCAGGTCACATGACCTGGCCAATGACTGTACATCGTCTTCTCACTTACATAGGCGCCATTTCTAGAAGGAAGCCGCGCTCGTAGCAATGATTGTGTCAAGGCTTGTGCTGTGTCTAAGAAGTTGACCCTCTAAGGACAGCCGTCCTCATTTGCATAATGAGGCTGAAATGCAGAAACACAGAAATGTAAAAACGACAGGCAGAAATAAATAGGGTTAAAAAATACCAAGGAAGAATAAAACAGACATAAATATAACATGCACATAGATAAAGAATAATAATAAATAAAGTTGAAGGTTAAAACGGGCAATAAATAAGGTAATTATTACAAAGGTGGATAAATATAGAAGCTAATTAAAAGAGATATACATTTATGTCTCACTGTATAATTAAATTTTTACCTACATTTATTTGTATTATTATGTATTATGTATTTTTGGGGGCAATTAATTGTATGCTAATTAATTGAGCATTTCTTTCTTTATATTTATTTATTTTTAAGTATGGCAGGGCTGGTCCTCCATACACAGTGTGCTTTTAATACAGCTTTGCTCATTTGGTTGTATAATTCAGGTTAAATACCCTTTTTTAGTTAGTAGTTACAGGATTTACAAGATTGTTGCAGGGCAAACTTCTAATCATTTTCCAGGCACAAATTATCTGTCTCTAAAACACACGGCTGAGGCTGAACACAAGCCTTTTGTAGCAGCATGAGGACTGTTCAGCCTGCAGAAGAAATGGAAAAAAAACGCCATCTGGGGTCGTCTGAGGCAAAGTAACCGAAGCTAAAAAACAATCGCCCTCTGCAGCTGTCTCTCCTGATTATTCACAAGCCGGCAGCCTTTTTAAATCCTGGAGGATCAGGAGGAAGGTTTGGGTTCAGTTTAGGATACGGCAGCTCATCCAAGCAGGTTTCAGATATTTCCTATTTAAAGTTTGTTTTTAAGTTGTGGTTTTGCATATTTGTGTTCCTATTTGGGCAAGAAAAGATTTAAAGATATTGAACTTTCTGTACATTTAAAAATGTTCTTTGACAGCAGTTTGGGAGCTCTTCCACATCCTAAGATTATGTATTTAAACAACATGAAACTTATTCCTACTTCTGATATTTACTAAAAAAAAATGTATTCTACCTTTAGGAGCTTTGGAAAAAAAAAACAGCAATTTTTTCAGAGGAAAATGTATTTATTTTCCTTCTAAGTAATATGAGATTCATGAAAAAAAAGGTTTTATTTAAGGCTACACTGTCACTTTTAGCCACTAGGGGCACTAGACCAGTAACTTCCAGGTTTAGCATGCCTGAAGGCTAAAAGAGGCACTATCCTGTTGAAAATTTCCCTCGTTGTCTTAAAATCTGAGAGCAGACCTTTAGACCAGCTCATTGAAACGAGTTACACCAAGGAAACATTCTCCCCTCTGGATTAAATCTTACATCATGGAACCAAAAAATATGCCTGATCAGGTAAGAGTCAAATCTCTTTCGCTGCCCAACAAAAACTTGGCTTAGTGAACCAAAGTTTTTAAGGGGAAAAGCAGCCTCCGTACTCTGCTGTATATTAACCTTAAAAGCTATTTGATGTATCTCAAATGAAACAAATATTTCTATAAATGATCTTGCAGAGGTTGAATACCCTTAAGTTTTTTTTAAATTTATTTGATGCATTGCAAACTTGTGTAAGGTTTTAATGCGATGGATCAAAACAAAGTAGCACTTTACTATAAATTGAAATAAGGATGAATGTTTTACATTTTGCAAATGTTAAATCTAAAACAAATGTAACTTGTGACAAAGCTATAGGAAGTCTTGTTTTTCTCAGACTCCGTTTGAGACAGAGTAAATGTAAAAGAACATGCAGATCAAGTGAGACCAGGGTTAACTCCTCATCGTACTCTCTAAGCCGGCGGTCTTTAACAGGGGGTCTGCGACCCCTAGGGGTCAACAGAGGTACTGCATGGGGGGGTTGCGAAGTTTTGGTTGATTAGACTTTTTTTTTTTTTTTTTTATTCCCCACTGCAATTTTTTTTTCACTAATTGAAATGTCTTTAAATACAAATTAACATGAATTCAACACACTGTAGTAAACACATAAATGGAGGCAGAAGATGTCTTTCAGTCATCAGTGTAGGGCTGCAACTAACGATTATTTTAAAAATCGATGAATCGGCCGATTATTTTTTCGATTAATCGATGAATCGGACAAAAAATATTTTTTATATTAACCTCTTTATTCCAAAATAAACATTTTAGACAGAACAAACAAGCACACAAGTACAGGTTGCTCATTAACTGTACCGGTGCAATATGAAAAATAAATGTTTGTGTAAAAACTACGCAAACTTACATGAGAAATGTAGCTGTACATCCACAAAATATAGGCTACTTTGTTTCATAAAGTGCAAAAAGAGACAGGCATTTTTGTTTTTAAAAGCCCCTAAGGGGTTCAAACAATAGGCCCCCCCATTTCAACAAATGAGGTTTTTTAGACTAGAAGAGTTCTGCCTTTTAAGACAGGAAAGTATAGCAGTTAAAGTTGCTACTTGAGAAAATACTTAACCATAGAGATAAAAATAGCTGTGATTCAAATTATAAATTGTATTTGGAATAAAAATGAGAGAACTAGGGGTGCTAAAAAACACACCCTACAAAGACAGATATTTACATGGGAATGTGGCATATAATTAATTGACATATTACTGATCTTGCTGGATTTTATTCTGCTTTACTTCCATAAATTGCAGGATCTTCTTTATCTTTGCCAGAAGATTTAAACTTTAAAAGCCTTGCCCTCATAGTTTGCAAGTTAATTTATTTATAAAGAAAATGTAAACGCTGCTTAAGCTAATTCAAATGAAATTAAAAGTAAAATAAGTAGCCAACCTTATCACTGTCTGTAACCTACTAACAAGGTAAGGAAAGCATCAGATGAGCTACCTGAGAAACTTACGTTACGTTTCCCCACTTTAAAACCAAACAAACATGGTTACTCATCCTGCTGATCAGCTCTCTTCACTGCCATCGAAGGCTCCAACGTGTTTTCTTTTCAGGTGCTGCGTCATAACAGTGGTGGTTCCGTGCCATGTTCATTTGTTTTTACAAAAGTTGCATGTTACGACTTTTTTCACTTTACAAAGCGCAGGCTATTTTAATTATTGTGATCAATTTGAGCCGTCAATCCCGGCGCATGCGCGCTGCATTTGCAGTCTCGACGCTGAGGGTAAACTCATCACTAAAATCCTGCTGCTCTGACTGCCCCACTGAGAGGGATTCCTGTGGGAGAGGGAGAAAGGGGTTGGGATGGGGGAGTCGCCCCACGGCAGAGTAGGAACGATACATGCTTTCACGTAAGAGTTTCCAAAAGCCGCCAGTGACACCGTAAAATGTCGCCAGATTTGTTGCTAGTCGCTTTTTTGAAAAATAGTCGCTGGAGGGGTCTTAAAAGTCGCTGAGTTGGCAACACTGCACCTGCGGCGCTGACTCGCTCCGCCATATTTTTTTTTCTTCCAAGGGATGACGGCGGCGGCGGATGACGCATTAATCGCGCGACACAACTAATCGATGATTAAATTCGTTGCCAACGCTTTTAAAAGTCGATTTTTATCGATTTTATCGATTCGTTGTTGCAGCCCTACATCAATGCTCACATTCAGCGACACACAGGAGCTCTTTCAAGCTGGGCACCGTTTCATTCACAACACCTCAATGAGGAATTAGAAATACTTTAATAATCCCAGAGCGAAATTACTTTCAGATATGAGTCCCTGCTCCATCTCACCATCAGTTTGGGGGTCCTTGGCCTGGTAAACATTGAAGACCCCTGCTATAAGCGATGTGTGGATGGAATTTGGCATCCCTACATTGAAGCATGGTGGTGGCAGCATCATGTGTTGGTGAAGCTTGCTTCAGCTGACAGATCGTCTCATACTGTGGATCGATTTTATTTTAGTCTGTCACATAAAAAGCTATAAAATGCATTAAAGTTAGCCTCTTTAACATATGAAAAGTTCTTGGTGAGCAAAAGTACCTCCTGTGTCTTCAGGTTCCCCAGGAGTATGGAGTGCTGCCACTGTAGACGGTGAAACGGTGGAGTCCTCCCTGGTGTTCTTGGTGAAGGAGGCTCTGGAGGCCAGCACGGAGGACGCCGCAGAGATTGGTAAATTCTGCCTGGAAACCACACAGCTACTGCTTTCCCACGGCGTGGACCTCAGCTGCTGTCTGAACGAAGATGGCGAAGAGTCTCTGATGCAGGCGAGCCTGGAGCACTTCGACTTGCTTTTTCCTCTGGCGGTGCTCCTAATGCAGAGTGGAGCCTCTTTGGTTTGCTCCCATCACAGTTCTTTCTGTTGGTCAGGTTATAGCCTCCTTTTTCAGAGGCTTCAAACAGTCCTGCAGCAGTGCACAGATCCGAGTCAAGCAGCTGAGCTGCTGGAGCAAGCTGAGACATTGCTGGACTTTGCGAGGGTTAACGTCCCAACACTGCATCTGCCTCAGAGGCTGGAGCTTCCTGTGGCCAATCTGGACTCTCACCCACATGCTCAGGCTCTGATAGAACTACACAACCGTGTAGTGGAGCATGAGGGGAGCCCTCCGTCACTTCGCTGCCTTTCTAGGGCATTCATAAGGAGCTGCGTTCAACCCTGGCCCATAGTGGACAGAGTGAAAGCTTTGCCTTTACCAGACAGATTGAAAGACTTCCTTCTTCCAGAGCTCACCTATATCCCAAAGCCAGGCTGGGAATGCTTCAAGCCACAGCAGAGCCAGGATTAATACAAACATTTTTGTTTTCCTGAAATGAAAATGTAAATTAAGCATCTATATGTGCAAAAGTAAAATTTGACAAAAACTAAATGCCTTTTTTTTTTATTATTTGTGATTTTCCTTTTGTTTTATACTGTGAGATACAAATTGATGTTTGTAAAAAAAAAAAAAAGTTTTTTGTTTTGCAATGGAATGAAATTTCTGTATAGCAGTGTTAATTTGGATAAAATGCTGCAGTATAAACTTAAAACCACCAGATAGCAGTGTTGAATCACAGTAGATGCAGTGATCTAAGATTTTTTTTTATTATTTTTATTATTTTTTGCCTCTTATCAAAGTTGATGTGGATGATTCGAATCCATCGATATATTATCACCTTCTATGGGGATGTATTTTTCTGTTTAGTGTTTTTTTCACAATGCATTGGAATAAAACAAGTTTAATTATCATTGGCCCATTTTTGTTTTTTTAATCCTTGTGTTCCTGGGAGGAAAAATAAATTCCTCTAATTGGCCAGTTAGTGGCAGTATAGAGCTGAGTAGAAATGCTGCACTCCCAGGCTACCTGCACAAGCAGAATAATTAATGCAAATAATGTATGTACCACATGGTTGTGCTCATACTCAGAACCTCAGAATAGCTGCTAAATAAAGCGCCTCAATTTAAAGGCAGCAGCACAGCAGGAAGAGTCCTCCTTTTGTAGCTTTGACATAATGTGGCTGCTGAAGTACAAAGCTTTACCAAGCATCTCTAATGTTTATGATTAAATACAGATGAATTCTCCTTCTCTCACACTCAACCCATCCAACACAGCTTTAGCAACAGAAAAACAAAAAAACCAAATGTACTATGATGGTATAGGAGGACCATAGGGCACATATGTGTTCATGTTTGAGTGTATGTGTGCCGACTAAACTAAATAGGACATTGTGTTATACAACTAACCCCTTCCTGACATTGCTGAAGCTGGAGTGGCTCCAAGGCTTGCAGGCGCTCCAGCTCCTCTTGGTTATCTAGGTCACAGCCTCTGAGGAGAAGAGCCTCAGCAGCAGCAGCAGAGCTGCATGACACACGCTTCACTCTCCTGTCCGTCTGAATCTGCCTGCTTGCTCTTGACAAAACCCCAGTGCTGGCCCTGGTAGGACGAGGGAGGGAGGGAAGATGGGAGGCGATTGAAGGAAGAAGAAGAGAGAGGAGAAAAAAACTAGCATTAAAGATACAGGGATGGCTGAGAGAGTGCGCTCGTAGAGGACATATGATAGAAAGCAACATTGGTTTAGATATACACCCTTCACTGGCTGCAGGAACATAATCCTGACCAGGCAGATGTGCACAGTACTGGCAGAATCAAGCTTCTTCTATGGAGTCCAATCCCTGCTTGTAGAAGGTGATGGAGCAGAGATAGTGTGGGGGGAGGGAGGGCTAAGCCAGTAACTCTCCATCCAACGTTTATTGGAAAAACAGCACGGGTGAAGCTCTGTACTGAAATTAGTTATTGATCTATTCTCTGCCTGAAGCCTCTGTGTCTTTCCCTGCACACCTGCTTATTCTCTAGCCTTTTCTCTCACTGGTCCAAAGACCTCAGAGGGTTTTTACTTTGTATTGTATCTTATTTTTACCTCATTTGTTTGTCCAATGTCATTAAAAATCATTTTGATATTAGATCTTTGTAGCTCTTCATAGAAAAGTTGAAAAACAAAACTTTGGAGTAATGTTAGTTTCTTAAATGAGTTAACCGAAAATGATGAAACACATAAATCACAATGTGATTTTTTTTACCTGTCTTCAAAGCAGATGAGGAAGTTAAAAACTGGTTGTCTGCTTGTAAAGCAGAGAGGTACACCCAGAGTCAGACTTCAGAAGGAGCTTAACAGGGCTTCAGCCAACGGCCCCTAGGCTCTGAGGTCTAAACCTTTCTTTTTTTGTATGAAAATTTGACTTAAAACTGAATTTTAAAGCTTCTAAAAAACTACAACTGTAAGACCTTTTCATTTGTTGGATTTTCTTGTAGATAAAGGAATCCTCGATTACTAGAATATCAGACTTACAGTAAGAGCAAGCTTAGAACATACGCTGACCTTTCCTCCTAGCTTTCAGTATATTTCAGTGACTGTATTACATTGCATCATAGAGGCCTGGTATACTGTAGCTACTATAACCATCCTCCATTCATTGTCTATTTCTGTCACTCCTTGCATGGTTAGATGGGAGCTGCATGGTGCCTTTATCCACTGGTCTTCCTATGATAGTTTTGCAGATATTTGAACAGATGAAAACATTTCTAGGAATGAAGACATCTTCACAGCATAAGGAGCAAAAGTCCCCAAATACAAAAACTATCTTTTAAATTAGTGATTCTCAACCGGGGGTACTCGTACCTCTGGTGGTCTACGAAAGCATTGCAAGGGGTACATGAAAATATTTTATGTTTTTGGTAGTAAAATAAAATAGGGCTGTGCTCTGTTTTGCTTTGTTCATTAATAATTACTAACATTATTTATCCTACATTGGAGAAATTTACCTCTGCATTTAATCCATCCTTTGTGGAGCAGTGGGCTGCCATCGTGGGGCGCCCAGGGAGCAGTGTGGGGTTAAGGGTCTTGCTCAAAGACCCAGAGTGGCAGTCTGTGGGAGTGGGGCTCAAACTCAGAACCTCACTATTCCAAGCTCTATGCACTAACCACTAGGCTGCCACTATCCAACTTTATCAAGAAAAAGTATGTTTTTCTTATATGTTTGCGTTCATCAAATCCAAGCAGAGGAACAGACTGGATGTAGAGAATGTCCTCATATATCAGCTTTTTTCACACTGAGCCATCGGAGCTCATCAAAGCAGCTCAGATGTTTTGATAAAAAAGAGTAAAGCTATTTAAGTCAGTCTGACTATAATTTTTGTTCTGTATTTTGTTCCCAATTCATCAAGTTTAAACGTGATTATAAGGGAGTTACTCAAAGAAGCTCCAGTTTTATAAATACAGGTTTATAACATGATTTTATTTTTTTCAATTCCTTACAAACCACCAGGCAACATATTAATGTTGGAGGGGGGGGGGGGGGGGGGGGGGGGGGGATTTGCGATGAAAGGAATAAAATGCCTAAGAATTAAATGCTCAGGTTAAAAGATGTAGTAAAATAGTTTTTGTTTTATAATCGGTTATTTCAATTTCCACTTTTCAACAGTTATCAATACTTTTGACTGAGGGGGCCACTGACGGTAAGACAAAATGCCCAAAGGGGAACACAAGTGAAAAAAGGTTAGGAAACTGCTGTAAATCAATCAGTTCCCACCGATCTGTTGTGATTTGCAAAGAAGAATTCTTCCAAAAACGAAGAAGATTATGGAGAACAGTGAGCATCCTCTTCAGATTTTTTACGCAAAAGCAAAGTGTCTTAAGTCAGAGGCTTCTCCAGATCTGGTGCAAGACAGACTGATACAGAATAACCTTCCTGCCTGCAGCTATTTTTGTATTTTTGAAATGAATAGGATATGCAAGACGGCTGTGGTAGGTTTTAGCACAAAAAAAGCATTTGTAATGGGAAGGTGACTTGAATTTTTCACTGATTATTGGTTACACACAAAAAAAAAATGGAGGTAGCAATAACCAGCCAGGTTATTGAAGCACCAGTTTCTGTGCATAAAATTTTCGAAGTATGTTACTTGTTCTACTGTTTTTCTGCATCTTCACTCAGGAAAATATGTCTGTGGATCCCTGCAGATGGTTGTGAAGTTAAATTACCATCAGCTCTAACATACCCTACCTTCTACATATTTACTCACAATGATCGACGTCTTTTTAAAACCCAAACAGCATGCCTGGGTGAAAAATGAACTATAACAAATGTGCAGAATTCCAGAGCTTTGACAGATCTGATGGTTTCTTCTTATTAACAGTTAATGCTTCAGACACAGAAAGGATGCATACATACATATGTGCAGTTCTTCCTGCTCCGCCCAGTATTCTGGTTGACTCTACAAGTAGAAAACACATTTGTTTCCAACATCTTCAAAGCCTTTGTATTATCCAGGAGTGGCAGTATTTTATTACTAGGAGTTATTCATAATCTGTTGATCGTGTTCGTACTGATAGGCCAAAGGGAGCTGTAGTTCCTCCACCATGTTTTTGAAAAAATTTTCTACTGGGAACTGTTTTTGTAATTCCCCCAGATTGGAATATTGGAAAGAATTTTTGGATGGATTATTGTTGTAATCAACAAGCACATTTTCTAAAGGAAAATGTCATGTTTTAAAGATAAAAACAGGAATCAAGCATATTCTGTAAATGGAAATCTGAAAGAAAATTAATTAAAAAATTATTTATATTTTATATATTTAAAATGTTTAATTTTTTCAGACCTCTCTTTTCAGATTGAGTTTTACGAATTCCATTCTTTCCAGTTGCATGTCAAGTGCAACCATTTGTATTATTTTGAAAATAATACAATTAATAAAACTCAAACTGAAAAGAGCAATAAAAACATTTAAAAATGAAAAATTTATAAAAATTTAAAAATTAAGTTAGAAATATGATTTTTGGTTCAGATGTTTTTTAATTTCACCCTTGGATAAAAAAAAAATTATTTTTCAAATTTTATTTTACAAAACCTGTTTCTTTCTTTCAACAATGAAAAAACTAAATGTATCCCATACAAGTGTGGAACATCAGGCCATTGACGCTAAGATGAACAAATTGGCTGAGTGGAGCTGGCTGACCTGTCAAGCA
Source organism: Cyprinodon tularosa (assembly GCF_016077235.1). Lineage (NCBI taxonomy): Eukaryota > Metazoa > Chordata > Actinopteri > Cyprinodontiformes > Cyprinodontidae > Cyprinodon > Cyprinodon tularosa. Next base: position 885,900 of record NW_024038897.1, on the reverse strand, counting down.
TTAGCTTGGTTTTAGATTAATATGATGCAGTTTAATGAGTCAAAAATTGCCCGATCATGTTTAGAAGCCTGAAGCTTTATCTGTTTACACTGACTGCTGCCAAGTTTCACGGTTGCAATTGGTTGGAGATAAGGTTTTGCTGCCACACATTGGTGGAAATCACTAGAATACTGTTCAGAACCAGAGCAGGAAATACAGCACCTAACACACTTCTGTCAGAATTTTTCAATTGCATTTTTTTTTTACCTCAAGTAGTAATTTATCCCTGTTAGCAGCTTTTTAAAATCTGGATAGCATCCCAGTTTTTTGTGTCTTTAAGCCCCTGATCTCTGATAACTCTTCTCTTCCCAAATAGATAGCTTCCTTTTAAAGAGGGAAATGTTGGTTTATATGCAGTAATTATTTTTATTTTTAAAAATCAGTCTCATGAAGATATTTACAATGCAGAGACATTGTAGCCTTTATTTAATCTGTCCATTTATCTAAAAAGTGCCATGTGCATTCAGATTTAGCCCACCTGAGATAAAACTTTCTAACGATACTTCTTTTCTGCAATCACAGCCTCAAATCTTTTCAGACATTGTTTTGCTTTTTCTTTTTTCAAGAAATAAACTCAATCAAATTTGAATATCAGTGCAAATAACCCTCACTTAATAATCCATGACTGTTATTCTTAACCCTTTAAAGCCCGATCCGAGAATAAAACAAAACAGAAAATTACTTTTTTTTGGTTTGAAGTCCTTATTTGCCCTTTTAACAAAATATGTAAAAAGAAAAAACAGAAATACATTTTTGATATTAATAATTTATTACTATGCGATAAGTCAAGATTATTTTTTGTGTAGTCTTCTACTGGCTGTTATCAGGTATATCTGATTGTGTACAATAGGATTTTGAGCAAAGTTTTTACCATTAAATTATGCAAAAGGTTTCAGATGCAAAACATTTCAGAAACCGTATGTATCAAATACGATACATTTGGCATTACAGGGTTAATTGAAACAAGGTCTTTTGACTGGACCGTTCTGCATTATGAACACACTTTGCTCCAAAAGATTCCATTGTATCTCTGGAGTCATCGTTCTGCCAGAGGCGAACTTCTTCTTCCTCGTTCCTGCACAAGATCAAGAACAAACCCTACAGTATGGTTTGGAAATATTTGTCATATGAGATGAAATGTGTCATTCCTCCTGTTAACCAAACTGCTTCATTTTGCTCTAATCTGACCAAACATTTTTTGTTAACTATGTCCATGAGATAGATTGGCGAAAAAACTGGACCTCTTTTGTCATACATTCAGCAGTTTTTTTCATTTTTATTTTTTTATTAATGAAGTTTGAGGCTAACAGCTTTCATGGTAACTGATTCTCCCAACAGAACTGTGGATCTTTACAGCTCCTCCAGAGTTACCTGAGCTAAATCTAATCAACCCTCATCTTGTATTTTCTGTCAGTTTCATGACACCTTTTCCCTTTCTGGTTGATGGATTTGAACAGTGCTTTGGGGGAGTGTTGGCCTAGTTGTTAGAGCAGTGCGCTTGTCCTCTGAGAAGATTGCAAGTACCTGGTTCGATACCCATAGCCTGCACTCTGGGTTGCCGAGCAAAACCCTTAACCCCACACTGCTCCCTGGGCACCGCACAATGGCAGCCCACAGCTCCTCAAGGGGATTGATTAAATGCAGAGATACATTTCTCTAATGTGAGATCAATTATTATATATATTTAAGAAACTACATTTAATTTAATCTCCTAAACTTTATCCCTTATCACTTAAGTATGTTTACCTGGTTTCATGATGCTGTGTCTTTACTTCTGTTGCTTAGCAAACATCTGAGGCGTTGTTATATGACGAAATGTGATAAAGTGCTATGAAAGTGGTATGAATGCTTTTGCAAAGGTCTATTGATTTGCTCAATGCTTATGGTAAAAACTTGATACTTTAAAATCTTCATATTAAATGGAGGAGCATCAAAATAACAAAAGCAAACTTGTACACATTCAAACTGATTAGAGATTCCCTACCGTTTCACGCTGCTCACAGTTTTGTGCACTCCATGATCTTTTCCCATCTAAGTTACTGCATTAGTTCTTGGTCACAGGCCACAAGCACTACTATCAAGCCTCTTCAGATGATATATAATAGAGCTATAAAAATCTTAGATAAAAATACCAATCAGGTCCCATCACTGTGTTAGTCTGAAGAATTTAAAAATGCTGAATTTCGAGAACTTTGTGAAATTTGCTCAGTTAAAACTGGTTTACAAATGTTTGCATGATAAGGCCCCTAAGGTTTTGAGTGACTGTGTAATTCCTCTCAGAGCTGTGGGCTCAGTCACAAGAGGAGCCCACAGTGGAAACTGTCAAGTACCCAGACGCAAAACCTCTTTCGGTCAATCAGCTTTCATTGTACAAGGCACCAAAACATGGAATACACTCACCGGCCACTTTATTAGGTACCCCATGCTAGTAACGGGTTGGACCCCCTTTTGCCTTCAGAACTGCCTCAATTCTTCATGGCATAGATTCAACAAGGTGCTGGAAGCATTCCTCAGGGAGTTTGGTCCATATTGACATGATGGCATCACACAGTTGCCGCAGATTTGTCGGCTGCACATCCATGATGCGAATCTCCCGTTCCACCACATCCCAAAGATGCTCTATTGGATTGAGATCTGGTGACTGTGGAGGCCATTTGAGTACAGTGAACTCATTGTCATGTTCAAGAAACCAGTCTGAGTGGATTCCAGCTTTATGACATGGCGCATTATCCTGCTGAAAGTAGCCATCAGAAGTTGGGTACATTGTGGTCATAAAGGGATGGACATGGTCAGCAACAATACTCAGGTAGGCTGTGGCGTTGCAACAATGCTCAATTGGTACCAAGGGGCCCAAAGGGTGCCAAGAAAATATTCCCCACACCATGACACCACCACCACCAGCCTGAACCGTTGATACAAGGCAGGATGGATCCATGCTTTCATGTTGTAGACGCCAAATTCTGACCCTACCATCCGAATGTCGTAGCAGAAATCGAGACTCAGACCAGGCAACGTTTTTCCAATCTTCTATTGTCCAATTTCGATGAGCTTGTGCAAATTGTAGCCTCAGTTTCCTGTTCTTAGCTGAAAGGAGTGGCACCCGGTGTGGTCTTCTGCTGCTGTAGCCCATCTGCCTCAAAGTTCGACGTACTGTGCGTTCAGAGATGCTCTTCTGCCCACCTTGGTTGTAACGGGTGGTTATTTGAGTCACTGTTGCCCTTCAATCGGCTCGAACCAGTCTGGCCATTCTCCTCTGACCTCTGGCATCAACAAGGCATTTCCGCCCACAGAACTGCCGCTCACTGGATGTTTTTTCTTTTTCGGACCATTCTCTGTAAACCCTAGAGATGGTTGTGCGTGAAAATCCCAGTAGATCAGCAGTTTCTGAAATACTCAGACCAGCCCTTCTGGCACCAACAATCATGCCATGTTCAAAGTCACTCAAATCACCTTTCTTCCCCATACTGATGCTCGGTTTGAACTGCAGGAGATTGTCTTGACCATGTCTACATGCCTAAATGCACTGAGTTGCCGCCATGTGATTGGCTGCTTAGAAATTAAGTGTTAACGAACAGTTGGACAGGTGTACCTAATAAAGTGGCCGGTGAGTGTACATTACCTGCAGAACTGAAGGGAGAGTCAAACTGGGTCCTTTTTAAACATAAACTTAAAGACTTTTTATTGAGAGGTCAGTCATGTAAACATTAATAATCTAACTGACCTGATTTTATTTCTGTGATGTTTTAGTGTGTAATTTGTTCTGTTGTTCTTGTGTACAGTCACTGTGTTTTGTGTAAACGCCTAACTGGGGACAGACATTGAGAATTAGCCTTAGGGAAAATGTTGTAGTGTGTGACATGATGCATGAAACATACTTGTCCCTATCAAATAAACGAATAAAAAAAAAATAAAAATCTGAAAGCTATTGTTTAATAAAATATAGTCAAACCTTTAAATAAAGTTATATATTTAATCCAAGTAATTTTAGATAGCATTTTTTCTAGTAAGTGGAATAGAATATAAAATCATCTTTAATCATCAAAAAGAAAATCATTTTTCATGCTTTTTTTTTTTTTGGCTTTGTAGGTAGCCTTTAGAGTTCCTTAAACGGCCTTGACCTTTTCATTCACAGCTCCATCAACTGACAGGCACCATGATGTATTCGGGGCCTTTTTTCCTTTGGCTCAGAGTGCCGCCCATGCAGAGGGTGCATCTCCTTGTCTTTCTCTAGACAATGTCTAGACACGGGATAATTGCAGACATCACCCAACGCTCAGCTGCTGCCAGGAACCCCATGGGAGTTGAGGTGGACTTTGAAAGGAGTCAACCATTAGTCAGTTAGGGGCTCACAGACCCCTCCAAGACTGGGTAGTTGACTATTTACTGTACGTATTGGGTTTAAACATGGACATAGACAGAGAAATGCCTAACTGCAGATGGGGTGACATCATGAGATGAAAATGCACTCCTGTGTTGATGGAGCGCACCAAAATGAATGGCTCCTAGCGCTCAGATGAATGCGGCTTTCATCTACCAGCTTCCACGTGTTTTATCATCTAGAAAATTGCTGTTTGGGTGAAAACACTTAAAAACATTTTGAGTGGGCGTGAATAAATGTGTGTGTTTTGTGTGTGTGTGTGTTTTAGGGGGGTTTCTGAGCTATGTGTACTGGGTTCGCAAACTAATCTCAGATTGGGGGTGGATGGGAGCCAGGATAAGTGAATCCTGTCGGGGCAGGCCACCTTCTCATTCTGCTCCAGGTGTCTTTTCCTGTCTGACAAATACCGGCTGCCTTTCTCACCAGTCGCTACAAGTTTTATGGAGCTCTTTGTTACGTGCTTACGTAGAGACTTTTGTTTCGTAAACCTTCACCTTGCTCTAAACCCTACAATTACCGCATATCATCTTCAGAAACTTTTAAGTCTACCACTACCCCAAATATCTGCTCATTTACACGGGTATGTTTCGTTTGTTTTTGCTCATAGGAAAAGCAATGCCTTTTCTGTTTCCCCTCTTGATTTCAAAGTGGAACAAAGAAATGTAAAAGTTCTCTACCCTGGTTCCTATTTTGGAAGTTTAGAAAGTCCACCACCCTCCACATCCCTACAACTGACGCCATTTCACAGAAATTCCAGACAACTGGCGCCTGAGCTCTGCCTCCAAGAAGGACATGATGAATAGGACACACCCTTGGTATGCTGGTGAATGGCAGAATATATAGCACACACTGCAGTGAACCAGCCTAGATTCATTACAGCCTCCAAACTCAGCTCCCAGCCCTTTTCTCTCCCTCTGCTTTTTCTTCCCCCCTTGAGTTCCACACAGTTCGCCTGTTTCTTTTAGAAAAGAGAGCCTCCCAATCTGAGTGAAATACTCGGAGGCACCAACAAGGCGAGCTACAGCTCTTTTCCAGAGCTGCTGGTTCCTGATCCACCTCTTTGTTGTGGTCTATGCATGCCTTCCCTGGTCACGTGATGCCGTCTCCATGGCAACCCCAGTTTGAGTAATCATTTGCGTTACGACCTTTATTCCCTTGAGGAAAGAGGATGGGAGGGGGGAGTGAGTCTGAGCCTGTAGAAAGAGGGAGTAAGAGCAAAAAGAAAAAGGCAGGCAGAAGGGGAGCGGTGGAGAGAGGCACAGGGAAGGAAAAATATGCACAAAAACAACTTAACGGCAAAATGGTCTTCTATTTTGCCTCTATATTTGAGTTTTTAATCTATATTTATGAGGTTGTTTTTTTTTAAGCCCAGATTGACTTTAAGTATTTCTATTAAAAAAAAGTGTTGTTGTTTTTTTTTATTTTGCACTTATTGCACTGTGTTTATCATGTCTTGCTATCTTTTGTAGCATGAATCACGAGGCAGGCAAGCTTTTTAAAACCCCCACCCCCTGATACACACATACATTATTTGTTAATATGTTCTTTAGAGCTTCTTGTTGACTTCCATTTTTGGGTATATTTATGCTGAACTAAAATCCAGTACATTCCCTACTTTATCCAAAACTTTTTTTTGCACCTAAATCCTATCCCTAAAATCTATCCCTAAAAGGAGGATGGGCTAATGCATGGAACCGGGCTTTGATCCCAATTACATTAAGGGTTTTTAGAGGAAAATATAGACACGTACACTTGTTCGCAAGTTTGTATTTCCCCCCATGTTACAACATTCTTCTGACTTCTACACCTAACTTTGGCCTAGAACTTATTCACAGTGTAGCCCTAGCATTAATCCCTAACCCCTACAACTATGTTGCACTGCATTTGGGCTGGGCTTGGTACCATCAATGCTCGTTGGTCTTAAGGTGTGTTATTATACCAGAAAAAGTCCTCAAGATTTAGGAATAAGTGGAACAAATACAAGTATACACACACACACACACACACACACACACACGCCTCCCCTTCATTTCTTCTTGGAGGCGAAGCAGCACTGTGCCACATGTGCAAGTCTCAGCAGAAACAGATTCTGTATGTTCCTGTTTCTCGCTCTCCCGGCTGCGTTGGCATGGTTACCAAGCTAGTCCAACCACGGTACACAGCCCTTCCTGTCTCTTTCTCTCTCTCTTGCTCTTTCCACCGTTGGGTGATTCAACCCATCAGTTGGGTTGTGTCATCTCCTAGATGAAGTCTGCAGCTCCCACGTCTCCTGAGCTATAGTTTGTTCTTTAACGACTATAATCAAGGAGTTGTGTGTGTTTTGCAGCTAATTGGTGGATTTGCTGGTTTCTTTGACCATACATTTAAGGGGAGTGCTTGTGTTGGTTGAGTGTTCCTAAATTGACAGGAGGTGAACTAAAATAAGGGGGGGGGGGGGGTACTGGTGATAGACACTTTATGGGGGTGGGGGCGCTGCTGCTGCTGCTGGTGGTGGAGGTGGAGCCGGCTGCTTCCAGGTGCCTGAGACTGGGGCTGAATATGAATTAGGGGGCCCTGGTTCTCCTGAGATGGCGACTGGGGAGAGGGAGAGCTGCTAAAACCAGAGACCAGTGGAGCCTGGCTGGATGAGAAGGGCCCCCACAAGCTGCTGACAGGAGCTAGAGCTAGCCATCACGTTAATTAGCGTTTTTTCTTACTCTTGCAGCAGCAGCAGCAGCAGCGAATGGGGGAGTGGGTTAGCGAGGGATGTGGGGGTGGTATATGACTCACAGACACAGTATGGTTTATTCATGATGGAGGAAGGGTGTGTGTTTCTACGTGTGTGTGTGGAAAAGAGTGTGCCAGAGAGAGTGCAAAAGAGAGAGGGAACAGACATGTTTTTTCGCGGACGGTTGTGTGTATGTGTGTGTTTTTTTGTCTTAGCACATCATTGATTGGCATCACACCATCATATTAGCACTTTGAAAATAAAACCATTGCTCACTTTTTTCTTGTTTTTTTCCCCTTTTGTTTTCTTTTTTTACTCTCTATAAATGTACATTTATTTCCTTCTAATCTCGATCCACAGTCACAGCAATGTATTATTTGCATTTCCACCATTACAAAGGCATTATTGATCGCCTGCTTTTGGGGCCTGTCTGGGAAAGTCTGATGAAATAGGTTAGGGGTACATCTCTCATAGGTGACCTGACCTTGTCTTCTCTGTCTCAGCTCCCGACAGTGATCCTCATCCCTTTGAGGGATGCGCAGGATCAATAGATCGGTCTTTCACACACACCAATCATCCGGTATTCCCCATCCGGCGCGGGCGGAGCTGCTGCAGTGTGCTGAACATTCCTGAGGAGGCAGTTAGTTTGCTCCACACCACAGCAGGAAAATGATATCTTAGGTGTTTGTTTGTAGAAGGCTGTAAGGGGAGGTAACATTACAGCTCTGGTTAACTCTAATTGTCTCCTCCTATCATTATTGACAACCATGACCTCTGCTCATTGGCATATCTGCATTCTGTCTGCACTGCAGAGCCTCCACCACACCACTCGGAGCGTTCTCTCTCCCAAGAGCGGCAGGGCCCATGCCTCATAAATACAAACACAATCTCTCCTACACCCTCTGACTGCAGGACAGGGTTCCACACATATCTACCCATGGAGCTCAGCCCATTTGCATACATATTAAAGTGACGCCTCGGAAAAAAGGAAGAGAGAGAAAGAAGGGGGATGAGGGAAGGAGGGGGCACGGGGGTTGTGGTGGGGAGAAGAGGGAGCGGGTATATGCAAACAAGGCTTTCATCTAATATGCAAGAAGCGGCATTGCTCCGGCATAAATCTGCATCTGAGCTCCGGGAAAGAGAGCAGAACCCATTTGACAGTAAATGGGTTCGGGATGACTGTCAGAAGCACACAGGAACATTGTGTTACCCCACGGAGAGCTGCGCTGATTGATCAGGCTGGCATGTCACTTATGGAGTGAACTAGAAGACTGCAATAGAACATGCAAAATAAATGTATTTCTCACAAATATTAATGTTAGAACAATTTAAAACTCCCACGAAAAACTTTCAGGGCTGTCTGTGCTACCGTTTGTTTTGTACACTGTGTGGAGAACATAGAAAGCTTTAGTGACCTTCACAGATCCTAATGGGAATGTCTTAACTCTCAAAAGACCTTGTCGGATTGTTTCATATTGTTTCCAGCTTTTTATCCTGAGCTAGGCTAATCAGTGGCTGCTGGCTCTAGTTTCTTATTTACATATCATAATAGTCCTCTCACTACAAAGAGGCAGATATTGTCAGTTTCTGTGCGTATGTGTGTCACTAAATAGATATAATGGGGGGTTGCAAAGGCAAAGAATATTTTGTTTTATACAGCCGGAATGATTTAGATGAACAAAAATGTGAAGCAGAAATTTATTTAAAACAAGTCAAACTGTAAAATACCTGCTACAGTATTAACTGATAATGATGCATACTGTGATTTAAAGTTTCTCTCACAGTTTTTTTGTTGTTGTTGTTGTTGCCTAATTTGTTTTCAGATAATTTGTCCTATGTTCATTAGAGCAATATAAAGTGAGCTGTCAATATTAAATGCTGATTTCATTTAATGAGTGAAAAGATGACAATAACACATTAACATAGCTTTAAATGCAAATAATAAGAAGACCTGTTATATAGAAAAAAACTGTTTATGCCATTGGGAATTTGTGGTAACTTCAAATAAGCTGCAGTGGAATTTTGACTCAATCATCTTCTGAAAATTAGTTAAAATTCAGCACAGTTTTGTACACTATGTATTTTCATGCAAGAACATCCTGTTTAAAGTCACACAAAGCTTCTCAATCATATTTAAGGCCGAACTTTGACTAGGCTGCTCCTAAACCTTCATTGATCTATTTTTTTGTTAGCCATTCAGATATGGAGCTGGTTATTTGAATTATTGGTCTTGTTTCATTCGTATTTTAGGTTTGTTTGGCTTTAAGAACCTAAACTGTTGGATTGATAGTCTGCTTCTGGATTTTCCAGGAAAAAACAGAATTCTGCAAGTTGCTTAGGTTCAAAGGAAGTTGCTCCAGATTATGACTATACCACCAACATGTCGAACTGTATGTAAACAGGATGCACACTTTACTGAATATTTTTCATAGGTTTTAACCCTATAATGCCAAATGTATCGTATTTGATACATACGGTTTCTGAAATGTTTTGCATCTGACACCTTTTGCATAATTTATTGGTAAAAACTTTGCTCAAAATCCTATTGTACACAATCAGATATACCTGATAACAGAGGGCAGAAGACTACACAAAAAATAATCTTGACTTATCGCAAAGTAATAAATTATTAATATCAAAAATGTATTTCTGTTTTTTTCTTTTTACACATTTTGTTAAAAAGACAAACCAAAAAAAAAGTAGTTTTCTGTTTTGTTTTATTCTTGGATCGGGCTTTAAAGGATTAAGGTAAAAAGAAAAAGAAAAAAGAAAAAAAAAGTTTTTTAGGAAATAGGGAATGCACCATTGCATTAATGTTGGTAGAACTTTAGACACTGTTTTGGATTCTTTGAAAATATTCTGTATGTCAATGTGCTCTTTGAGTAATTGTATTAGGTAGAACGGATGAGCTCACTCACTTCCTTCAAGGAGTCCAGTCTTTATTTTTATTGCAAATAAAGCAATGCATGTGGTTTATAAGTAATCTCACCATTTGAAAGTTTTCTTTTGTATTTAATGAGGTGATCTTTTCCTGTATGAATGGATAACTTAAAAGTAAAATAGTTGTATAAAGAGTTCGCAAAGAAACTACTCCCCCTTAGCTATAAAAATACATATAGCTGTACATATCCGTAATGTACCTTATATGTTTGTTTTGTTCAAAATAAAAAATGCTAAAGGTTTATTTATCCTAAACTTCATGTCAGATCAGATTCCTATTGATTATGGTTTTAACCTCCATTTGGGCCAGTATGTTCATATGATGTATGAAAGATTATGATTCCTGATCAGATCAAAATAACTACAAGTAACCTTTTTCCTGGTAGCTAAAGCTCCACTGATTCAATTCAGTTTCTAAGTCTTCAATCGATATGATGAAACACACATTTTACATAATTATAATAACAAAACTCAGGTGTCAACATTAAAAACAATATTTTTAATAAAATAAATCACATGTTCATATGATGACACCATAACAACAGAGATAGGGTATACTAAAAATGAAGATGTAGATCAATATTTTCATTTTGCATCAATATAATTGGATCACTGATTATTTAATCGATATATCGAGATGGATCGATGTATGGTTTGTATTGCGGTTAAACTGCTTTTACTAAACACTCTGGACTGATTACTAGAGGTGTTAAAGATTGTTCAATAAAGGAGATCTCAAGCATGTAGAAAGAAAGAGAGCGTTAAAGATGTGTTAATTTTCAAAAATCAAAATAAATGTCAGAAAATAATTATTTTAGAAGCAGTTTAATAGACAACAGACAATCAGTAATTTAGGCTATCAGTTATTTGAAAATAACTTCAAATTAAGTTACTTTGTACTTTTCAGTTTTTGTACTAATAGTTTAAGCAGTTAACCTCTGTATTAAAATTCTATTTTATTGTTAGCTTTAGATAAGATTGTTTGTCTTACTAGATCGAAACCCTTAGCAGGGACTGGGCCTGCAAATTAGCCTTTAAAGGGCCAGTAGAAAGGAGGGGGGGGTTTCTTTAAGATTTTTTGTCTTGCGCCACCTTAAATAAATTGAAATAGAAAACAAGTGATATAAAAAGTCAACATCTGACTGACGAGCAGCTTATAGCTGGCAGGATTATGAGGGTGTAGTTGGTAACAGTAGGATGTACTAGACCATGGAGGGCTTTTAAAAATGGCTGCGTATAAAATCTTTAAATTGACATTTTTTTTTATTGCACTGCTTTGAGCTGCAAAAAATTGTGTTGTACCCTTGAGGAACAATGACAAAGACTTAAAATATCCTTTTTATTTGACCCGACTAAAACATTGTTTGATCAGAAAATTGACACCTCAGTTGTTCAGCGCATGTGCAGCTATAAGCCTTAAGCCTAATTTTCCTGAATGTACTTAGTGTCGGGAGTTCCCGCGGATGTGACATCAAGCACGTCCATGTTGAATATGTCCAACCCAGCAAACAATGGAAGCCTTATATATTCAGTTTTTTGGGGATACTCAGAGGCGACTGGCATCCAGCTCAACTCAGACACCAATGACAACTCCACATAAGGAGGAAAAAGTAATTAAAAAATTGTCAAGTAAGAGCGCAAGAACGGCCAGAAGAGTTCTGCAGTCCTGTGCTTCAGCCACAGGTGGCAGTATATTTAGAAAACTCTGTAATGTATCCTAAAAAATGCAAAGATGTATGATAAAAAATATGTTCGAAAAGAAGATGTATTTAAGTGTGTAAAGCTGCAAGCAACATTAACTTAAAATATGGTGAGATGCGGAAGTGGGTGTAGTACCAAAGAAATGTATTCAAGTAAAAGTAGCACTGTACTTCAACATGATTCTACTTGAGTGAAAGCAAAAGGCAGCTGTCCAATAAATGAATCAAGAAAGAATAAAAAAAGGACTTGGTAAACAGGCTACTCAAGTAGTAGCCTGTTTACCAAGTAAACAGGAGTAATTGTTTTGCCATTTAAAATGACACGAGAAAGACCATAACATACAGTTATTAGCAAATTCTTGTCTTAAAGACTACATAATAGTAATGGAAACAAATACCAGGGAAAAAAAGAATTTAGAAAAAGAAAAACTCTCCAAAATCTATTTAAAAAAATATAAAATATGAAACCATTACTTAAGATAGATAAAGTATGCATGAAGGAATGTCTCAGCAGATAAAAGTAATATTAAAGCAGCAGGGATTGTGTACAAAAGAAAACAGTAATTTTAGTGAAACTCAAACCTTTGGTCTGTGCCTGGTGCATTTTAGCTTAAAATGTACTTGCTTTTTGTTTATCTTTTTTTTTCAGTGAAGCTACTCATACTTGGTAGAGTAGCCAAAGATTTTACTGGAGTAAAATTAGCGGCCCTTCATGATAACAATATAAAGTTAAAATATTGTGCATTGAAATTACTCCTAGAAGTAATAGATTACTCAGGTGGATGTAACTGAATAATTTAACTAGTTAGTACCATGTTAAGACGCAAATGCAGTGATGGTGGATCTAAAAAAAATTTTTTTAATTTATAAAATGCTTTATAAATAGCTTCACAGGTTTATTGAACTGAGCCTTATTTATAAATAGGCGCAATTTGTTGTTTATTACCAACAGATTCTGGTTGTAAGAACAGACAATAGACAATAGATCACTAGTTTTTGGGCTGTTTTTCAACAGCTTATCTCTTTTTTCAACAAAACCTCATTCCAGAAATACTGTTATTAAATGTGGCTCAATGTCATTTATTTAATTGTTGACATATGATTGGTTGTTTGTTAGCCCTGAAACTGGTTTGATGGGGGGAAAAAACGATTGTGATAAAACTGTTCCTATTTAGGAAGCTAAAAGAAGCAACCTTTTTGCTAATTAAATACATTTTAAACAAACTTTAAATCTATAAAAACCTTGTACAAGTTAAACATACAGGAGAAGTAAATCTGAAACCAAATCTTTGTACAAAAAAAGTCTTTTTCCTTGTTGTCATATTAAAATGATACAGTTCCCATTTTAGCTCAGTTATATAACGGAAATGTTTTCATAAACACATGACAGATTAATTAAAGACATTTTTTAGAGATTTTCTTTTCATTAATTTCTTTGTTATAGACATTTGGAGACATAATCTCAATACTAAGTAGAAGTCATAGGATTTCCTGTAAACTGTATGACTTACTAGAAACGTTTTGAGTGGTCTTTCAGCTCATGTCGGTACAGTGCTTGTTTCACATACTTTCTCACTCAGCTTTTGTTCTCTGGACGATGCAAACATTTTACACTAAAACTCATCATGTCAGTGACAGGGACTACGAATATGTCCTCCTGAACAGTACGATGGCTCGACATTCACCTTGATAAACTATTGTCAAGTATGCACGTGACTTCTGGACGTCCAAAATTTTCGCCAATTAATTTGAAATATTCTGGTGAAGATTCTCGGTCCTCCAGGTCATATTAATTCCAAATAAGTTAAAAAAAACAATCCACTAGACTTTCTTTCCAAGTTTGAAGATGTTTTACTTCCCATCCAGGATCAATGCAAAATGTCAGATATAGCTTTGAGTTTGAGGCTTTATAGAGTGGACCAAAACAAGACCCTTAAAAAGAGACTAGTGCATACTAAATACAATACCCCCAGACCAAATATGAGCTGAGTGGTGTATGCAGTTCAGTGCAGTGAGGAATGCTCTGATCTGTATATTGAAGAAACCAAACAACCTCTGCACAAACGCATGGCCCAACACAGAAGAGCGACCTCCTCGGGACAAGACTCGGCGGTACATCTACACCTTATGGTCAAAGGACATTCTTTTCAGGACCAGAATGTTCACATTTTGGACAGATGATAGGTGGTTTGAGAGGGGCGTGAAGGAAGCCATCTATACTAAGAAAGAAAAACCAACCTTAAACAGAGCGGGTGGACTCACATTTTAGCTTTCAAAAACCTACAATGCAATAGAGTTGATTTCTTCTCACTATCATCGCAACCCCCACCCCCTTACAGGGGACCAGAGCCAGGCCAACGATTCCCTCTAACAACCCCCTTTCATAGACATATACCCCGTTTACACTACCCTTAAAAAACTGAGCCGAGACCGGTCCGAGCTCAGTAACTGAGATAACTTGTCGTGTGTGAACGGAAACAACCTGAACTGAACCGAGATAAACATAACCGGACCGCGCTAACTGCAGACCAGTTCCCGAGGTGGGTTCGGCTCGGTTTTTTCCTGGCTCGGTTCTCTGATAACAAGAGCGCATGAGCAGAACGCGTCATCGCCGACTGGCTGAACATGCCGATTCACACTCCATTCCAGAAAGTCGGCTTCCCAAAAGCCGACTTTCTCAAGTACATCCGCGCAAGGTTGCCGTCTTCGCCTGACCCACCGCAAACACGGAAGTACAGCAATAATAATCAAGCATAACTTTCTGAATGTGACGGGCGCCGCCATTTTGATTTGCTTGATTCCCTCCTCCTTCGTCTTCTTCTTCTTGGGTTTTACGGCGGTTGACAAACAGCGTTTGGTGCATTACCGCCACCAGCTGCTTGAGTCCCTCCTTCAATCCTAGCAGTAATACCGCACATCGTCACTAGGAGGCGAGGAGTCGAGGCGTCGAGATAACCGAGATAAGTGTGACGTGTGAACGGTCGTCAAAACTGAGCTTGGCCTGGTTACCGATCCAAGCTCGGACCGGTCTCGGCCTGGATCGGTTTTTCAAGGGTAGTGTAAATGGGGCTTATAGACAGGTTTTGGGTATCACATGCTAACAAAGGAACCAAACGACCCCCATTCCAAAGGGGCGGACCGGCTCGTTAGGTTCAATTTGCATGTTTTCTAAGCTCAAACTAGGCTTTGCTTTGGTCCACTCTATAAAGCCTTGAACTCAATGCTATTTCTGACATTTTGAATTGAAAAAGCTTCCTGGATGGGAAGCGAAATGTCTTCAAACTTGGAAACAAAGTCCAGTGGATTTTTTTTTTTTTTTTTTACTTTTTTGGAATTAATTTGAAATCACATGATGCTACACAATGATGGTGAATGTTTGAGGTGTTGCCTTAGCATGAATCTACATTTTGGCTCCAATTGACTTGACGGTGTCATCATTGGGAAATTGAACTTGTTAATGTTAAAAGATGCCTGTTGGTGTTTGGTCTTAGTTATAAACTGCTGGACAATCAAGTTGTCTTTTTTTTTCTCCATCCGGGCTTTGTGTTCAAACCAGAACTTGGGTTTGAAGTCGGGCTATGTAGGACATCAGTGAGTGTTGCTGCTTGTGTAAATTTTACCTATTGTGTGAAAGATCAGAAAACGGTGGTAGAAGAACAATAGGGATCTGCTAATGTTACTAACGCTACATTCACATGAGCTAATACAATATACAGTCTAATTTTCCTAGACACCCTCACAAGGAAGACAACATAGTATGAAAGGGGATCCAAAGATAGATGATTTATTCACCATGGTAAATAACTTTTTCACCTTATGACTTCTTAAACTTGGTGAATAACCAGTGACAAAGTAACAAAGCCATGGGATCCTGATCTAATAACCTGAATAAAAGCAGAGCAATCTCATTGTATGACAAGTTCTGAAGTTAAAGAAACAACTCTAAAGTTTAATTAACTGGAAAGGTTTAGTAACATTTGATACCAGATTGTGAGAACAAAAGTTATGTGCTCATGTATAAGAGAGTTTTGGCCAAGTGGTTAGAGCTTTTTCCTGGCCAAGTGGTTAGAGCATTGTGCTTGGGTCTCGGAGGATCTGAGTTCTGCAAGACCCTTAAACCCCAGTCTGCTCCCCAGGCGCCGCACAATGGCAGCCTACTGATAATAAAAAAAAACTGAAAAAATGTTAACATCTGGTTTTGCTGTTTTTTGTTTACTTTTTATTAAATAGCACAAACTAAAATGTAAGAACACCAATGCTAAACGATCCTATTAAGTTTAACTGAAGCACACTGCAATAATAATCTAGTAATAAGTAAAAATGTCTTAAATTAGGTGTATTTAGCTTTAATTTGAGTATGTAAATAAGATTATTTGCCAATGGAATAAGTATTTTTACTCTTAAAATAAGATAATTAGATAATACGCACTTGTAATAGGACAACACAATTGTTTTTTCATATTCTAAATGTAAATTGTCTTGTTCCATTGGCAAAGTGTCTCACTTACCTCCTAAATTCAAGAACAAATGCACTTATTTTAAGGAAAATATACTTATCTAGATATTGATTTTTCCAGAGGAAGAGCTCACCCACAACCTGTTTTTGCACAGGCAAAATTAGAGCACATGATGGCAGTGCTAAAGCAAAAGAAAAAAAAAAACGGCACCAGTGAGACTTTACTTACTGTCCTCGGAAACTGGAGCGAGGCCATGTGCTCTGGGTTACCCCTAACTCTGTGAGCGCTTTGAGTATTTCACGTTGGGCAACCTTGAACTCTCTTTCCTGTTTTCCTGCCTGAGCATGTCGCATTGAAGCACGCTACTCTGTCTGTACAGGTGATCTTACACAGGATGTGGAAACTCTGAATGTTCAGGGTTCTGGAGGGGGGTGGGGGGGTTGAAACAGGATATGTTGGGAATAACACAAAGCACAAAAAGTGTCACATGATCTGAAGCGGAGGGTTGATTTATTTGGCTTCAGAAGGAATCTGTTGCATGTGGTTTGGAGGAGAGAATATTTTCCCTCTTTGCTCTCTGCGCTCTCAGACACAACACATGGAAACATTTTCTGAGAGGCCATGGGTCTGGGAAATTTTATTTTTTCTCCCTCTTTTCTTTGCTTTTTACACTCCCCCCCCAAAAAAGAAAAAAAATGTGATTGAACAACATACAGCTGCTCACCACATGTGGAACTCTTACTAATGAATTGCGGCAGTGGGCTCAATGACTGCAGCCTTATTAAATATACGGGCGTACCAATCAACTTTTGGAGGTTTTGCGGCAGGTAATACACTCATCATTAAATCCTTTGCAGCCGTGATATATCAATGAACATCCTGCTTACAGGCTCTGTTTCAGTGCGTAATGAATCCACTTCCACTCACATGAGACAGTTGCATGTCTGCTCTATTGTCTGCCATAAATATGCTGGAAGGGTTGGTTAAATATTGATAACACCAATTTTCTGCCTCCTTCTTACCCCACGCACATTTCTCCATCACAGCCACACTAGCCAACACATCCACACGCTCACACATCCCAAACCCCTCCTCCTTTCTCTCCTTCTGTCTCTCAGTTATTTCACCCTCACAGTAACCTTGCTTATGCATATTGCATATGTAAATAAAGCACCCCGCCTCTGAAGTAATTGTGTGCATCTTTCACATAGCAGCATATCTCAGCTAAGGCTTTAAGAGGAAACACAGAGGAAAAGCTGGATTCTCTTTGTTTAATAGTCATTCTTTGTTGTTTTGTCACATCCGCAGAGTAAATAGCTTGAGACTTACTGCAAACTAAAACCTCTCATTCTCAGTTTCTTGTATTAAATAAATAAATCTTTTTTTTTGTTATGTTTTTTGTCTTGTGTTTGGTTTTCAAAATAAGCTCAATGCATTTGTATCATATTAAATGTCTAACTTGTCTTTTGTCATTCCTACTGTGTCGGTTTTCACCCATAACACAAACTTGGGTTCAGTTACCTTTATTCTAATGATTAAAGTTGGAGTTTTTGTGACATGAATGAATTGTTTGTTTAGTTAAAATATGTTCTAAAAGGAGACAAGATTATTTCAGAGAAAAGCATCACTCCATCTCTTTGAATCTTTAAGCACTTGAAAGCCTTACTCCACGTAATTCTTAAACATTTAAAATCTTCATGAAAGTCCTCCTTTTATCATATTTTAAATATGCGGTTTTAAAATCTTGAATAATAAAAGTTTTTACATTGTTTTTTTTCCCCATTATTTATCTATTAGGTTCAAAAGACAAATCTTACCCTTCATATGAGCGTCGCTTTTAAACAGGAGATTTAACAGAATAAAGCTGTCCTCTATTCTTATTCTAAAATGTAATAAAAACAGCCAATCAACGCATAAAAGGTATCTCTTTGTCATATTTTATTTCACTACATCCTCAACCTTGAAATTTTCGGAATTTCATCCAAACCAATTACTTTGAATTTGGGTTTGACAGGAAACTCAATACATGGTTTTAAAAAATGTATTTATTTATTTTCACTAATATAATCTAATATAACACTCCTAAATACAGTCTGATGCAAAAAAAAATTGCCTTGAAAGTCAACTGTTTAGCCAATTACCTCCATTAATATTTAATTCATTCCCAGCGTCAATGTAGGGATCACTTAAATGTACTATTATCAAACAAAAACATCATAAGGACCTAAATAGCTCAATTTTAAAGCAGGCTTGGGTTATACACCAGTATTCCTTTAGCTTTGATGAGTCTTAATCTCTTCCAAGCTGATCCTGGTAGAGTTTCTTGGCAACAAGAAAGCCATTGTTGAGATAATGAGTTGTATATGCATTTAGCACAAGCCATGTGGAAAATGAAGAAGACGCTCTGGTCATAAGAGACCAAAATAGATATTTTTTAAATCTTTTTTCTTTCAAACTGCAGGCAGAATAACAACTTGAGTTGGAAAACTAATCCTGCACATCATTATGAATGCACCATAGTGACAGATGGCACTGGCAGCATCATGCTGTGGAATGGGCTGCATCTTCACATCAAACTGGTCACAGCTGATGGACGGAGCTGAATACGATGGTGGAAGAGAACCGGCATAGAGGTTTAGAAAAGATGTCCCCAGGAAGGCTGAAAACAAATGTCCCACTTTGCAGATCTTTGAAAGCCACTAATATCCGTAGGTCTGTCAAATTAAACACAAAAATATTATTATTTGCAAATAAAAAACTGTTCAAATACCACATCTATTTTTGTAACACACAGCAGAGTAATGGTTACATATGAGCTAAAATCCTTACATTTGCAAAGTGTTGCATAGTTAGAGTATTTAATGCAGAGCTAAAAAAATAACAAATATTTTTATGTTTTATTTCAACATCCATGTAGCATAATCCCAAACATACGACATAAATAGATAAACCATACTATATATTCACTAGGAAGTTAACTAACTAGAAAAAATACCTTACAAAGTATTCATACTATTGAAATGGTTTAGGCTAATTTAGGGGTAAGGACTTTTTTTTTGTTGCAAATTCTTAATAAACTCTAAATTTTAGCATCTTTTTTTTTTTTTATCTCCAAATCTTAGGAAGAAAATTCTAAGTTCAGGAGGAACAAGAGCAGTAACTGAAAAGTGAACCAATCCGTGCAAATGCAGCTGTTCCTACTTCTAAAACATCAGTCAGACTGTTTTTTTATTTACATTTCGATTTCCTGATAAACATTGTGCTATTGTATTTATGGCTCCCTCACTCTGTGCCATGCAAAGAGTAATCTTTACAGAAATATGTACTGAGCATTAATGTGATGATAATTATGCTCATATACAGTGATGGATCTAAACTATCTTTTTTATGGTATAATGACCATGTCACAAACAATTTCTAGTGATTTTTAAACCAGAAATTAGCTGCTCAACTTTATATTTTTCTATATATTTGACATATGAATAAAATTTAACATGATGCTGAAATATACACTATTGCACTATTTAGAACTAAAGTAAAACACAGCAATTATGTTTCAGCAAACTTTTCCATCAGGATTTGAGCCTTGCGCTTTTTGTTTTCCTCTCCTCAGAGGTTCTGACCTATTACCTTTCATCTAAAGGTGAGAGTTTGGGTCAGATGTTTGGCATTTGGAGTCACATGGAGGTGTTCCATTAGGATAATGATCCCAAAAAGGCCTCACAGAGGTTACAGAACAGGCCCCATTTGCCACACTTCAGATCAGAGTTTAGAATTTGACAAAAAGAGAGTCTGGGCAAAAATGTCCCCCTGTGGAAGAGTTTTAGAAGGAAAACTGTTGACGAAAAAAGAACAGAAAGGTTGCCTCGTGGAAGGGAGTGGCAGCCAAGAGGATAGTAGCCTCGTGAGACCATCCTGATCTCGCGATCTTTCAAGATTTCACTCGCTAATCAGTCTGGAGACTCTCCGTTAAAGAAAATTTGGAGCCGTTCACCAATCAAACGTCCAATCAGCGTTGGTTCTGAGGCGGGTTGAGGTGTGACGCAACGAGAAGCGCGACAGTTCAGTCTAAAGAACATGGCGGCTTCAGCCGATGAAACTAGCGTTAGCGTGGCTATCCAGCAAGTTTTATCGGAATTACAGAGTATTTCTTCACTGAAAGAAGAGCAAAACACTGCTCTGGAGGCTTTTCTCAGAGGAAAAGATGTTTTTGCTCTTCTCCCGACTGGTTTCGGCAAGAGTTTGATCTATCAATTGGCTGCTCTTCGTCGTCGCTCTGTTACATCATATGCATCGTTGATCTGATTGGTTTATTTGGCCCGTCTATCACCAACATAGGCCAATCAGCTAACCAGTATTTTCGCCCCTTCCCAAAATTACTTAAACGGAAGGTTTCCAGATGGATATGGGGAGCAAATCCATCTGGTGGAGTCAGGCGAAGAGGTTAGGGCACAGAGCTTGGAATCCTGAGGTTCTGAGGTCCAGCCCCACTTCTACAGACTGCCACTCTGGGTCCCTGAGCAAAAGACCCTTAACCCTACGCCGCGCCCCACAATGGCAGCCCACTGTTACCCAAGGGGTGGTTTTAAATGGAGAGGTAATTTTTTTCCAATGTGAGATCAATAAAGTTTTCTAATTCAATTATTATTACAAATAATCATCTATGTGGCTCAAAAAGAAAGAGAGGGGAAAAAAATTCGGAGAAAAAAAAAAATCATGACCAAAGCGAAAACATGGAGGTGGTGGTAGTGTGACATGCCTGAACTAATGGAACGATTGCTGCTCATGATCATCAGGTATTGACCTCGAGCTTAAGCATACTTGGGTCACGCCATATGACAGGGATCCAAAGCAAACAAACAGGGAGACCTTTCTATCAGTTAAAAAATGTATTGGTCCTTTCATAGTTAGGTCCTGAATCCACACATTACATTTTGCAGTATTAAAACATAAAAATCCTTAACAATGTACAGATCGCAAGAGGATCTTTAACAAATATCACTTAAAAAAAAAAAAAATCATTTACACGTTCAGAGAGGATAATTCTAGAAGTAATGCATTTAGTAATAACCTCACTGACAGAGATGTTTGAGCTTTTAATATTTCCTTTTGGGCAAATGAATGAGAAACCATTGTTGTGGGCTTTTTATTGTGTGCGTAACCTTTTTTATGATATCGCTGAATATTAAGCATAGTTCTGTATGTAAAAGGAAAACACACACTACCTCAGTCTATGTGGTTTATTATGCTGAGCTATTTATTAAAACCTGAAATGTAATAAGATAATTAAATTCAAACTCCTACAGATGTTGCCGTGCCTCTATGATTTCTACATCAATTAACCAGGCTAAAAGTAGTTGTTTGCCAGTCTTTTCAAAAAGTTAGTCATGTAATCCACGAACTACCTAAAAGAAAACAAGTTAAAGTTTCAAGGTTACTTGAAGGTCACATCGTGAGTCAGTTTACCAAAACGCCATATAAAGAAAAGGTCAATGAATAAAAGGCCTGGATGTTTACGGAAAATGGAGGCGTTGAATGACTGCAGTATCTTTTACACGGTATACAAAGAAAGCTCTTAAAATATCCTGCAAAAAAGAAGAAAACGCTCCCTTGAGGAAAAAATCCAGGAGAGGTTTTCGCCACAAGATGGTAATCATTTATTAGCCTCAAAAATATGGGGTTGATTAAACTGTTTGAAAGCATCTGGATGAGCCAGATGAGTCCTTAAACTTTCTCTAAACCTGTGAGTGTTACCTCAAACTGTATTAGAACAATAATTAACAACCTTGTTTTCAAAATGTCCTTAAACAGACATTGGAGAAAAAAAAAACAAATATCTCTAAATTTGTGGTTAAAACATACCAGGTGAAAACATGTAGAATCAATCTAACTTTGGTTTATAATCGATTAACTCTGTTTGAGTATTTTCATTCTAATTTTTGGGGGTAAAGTCACACTAGGTTGGAGATTAATTTAGACCAAAAAGAGTGTGACTTAATAAAATCAGAGGTCAGTGTGAAAAGCCAGCAAAATCGAATCACTAATAGTGAGGTTGTTGTTTTGAAGTCCATTTTTTATGACATTTTTTGAAGTGAGATTAGACACAATGCAGTCAACTCTTAATTTAAACATCCAAAAACATCCAAAACACATCTGACTGTATTTAAGTATTTAATTTCTTAATATTATCATCATTAAAAAGATCCATTATATTTTATTGGAAAAATCCCTGCATTTCTGCTTTAAGAAATCAATAACTTTTAAACTGTCCATCCATCTAAACATTTTCTAAGCACAATAGGTAGCATCTAGATAATAATCTTCTTCAAAGGATCACAAAAGGGAAACTTCAAATGTTGCAGATTAACTAAGGAATGGTTGTAATTTTAAAAATGGTGCCTTAAATTCTCACGTGGAGGGATCTATTGATGGGAAGCAGACAACCCATGAGTTTAAAGGTCTTTTATCAACGCATTTATTGTGGGGAGTGGCGGCCTGGTGGATAGTAGCCCCGTGAGACCATCCTGATCTTCAGACCATCGAGCTTTCAAGGTTTCACTCGCAGATCAGTCTAGAGACTCTCCGTTAAAGAAAATTTGGAGCCGTTCAGCAAACGAACGTCCACTCAGCGTTGGCTTTGAGGCAGGTTGAGGAGAAGCACGACAGTTCAGTCTATAGAACATGGCGGCTTTAGTCGATGAAACTAGCATTAGCGTGGCTATGGAGCAGGTTTTATCAGAATTACAGAGTATTTCTTCACTGAAAGAAGAACAAAACACTCTGGAGGCTTTTCTCAGAGGAAAAGATGTTTTTGCTCTTCTCCCGACTGGTTTCGGAAAGAGTAGCCTGGCTTGTGGTTGTGTTTTCGTCGTCGCTCTGTTAGTACGTTATATGCTTCGTTGATCTGATTGGTTTATTTGGCCCGTCTATCACCAACATAGGCCAATCAGCTAACCAGTATTTTCGCCCCTTCCCAAAATTACTTCAACAGAAGGTTTCCAGATGGATATGCGGAGCAAATCCATCTGGCGGAGTCAGGTTAGGTGGTTAGGGCATGGAGCTTGGAATCCTGAGGTTCTGAATTTGGGCCTCACTCCCACAGACTACCACTCTGGGTCTCTGAGCCAAAGACCCTTAACCCCACACTGCTTCCCTGGCGCCACACAATGGCAGCCCACTGCTCCCCAAGGGGATGGGTTTAACCCTTTATAGGGCAAGTTTGCGTTTTTGATCACTTGCCTACCCCTTACAGATGGAGTCCCCCTGTCCCTCAGTGAGGTCTAGAAGCACAAGATCTATATTCAGTCCTTCAGCAAAGATGCTGCTACATGGCTGTACATCTTATTTTGACATTTGACCAATTAGATGAGCTCTTGAATGATATATTACCTCCTAGAAATTAAGTTGAAAAAAAGTCAAGAAAAGAAGGTAAAAAGAGTAAAGTTAATAAGCCTGGTTAACAAATATATTTAGGTTTATAACCTAAAAAATAAGGTTATGGGGTACCAAAAAAAAAATGTATTTCTTTCACTCTCAGAGTATTGTTCATGAATTTCTTATAGAAGCACTTTTGTTATTTTTCTTAATACATTCGGCCAAGTTGGCGTTTCTTGTTATTACATTGACATTCATTTTTTGCCATCAAAATATCCATATTTTTTTAATGTTACAAAGGTAAAAAGGTCTTGTCCTGGATTCCAGTAACACTATTGGCTTTATATCTGAATTTTCAAGGTATTTCACTATAAAGGGTTAATGCAGAGGTACATTTACTCAATTTGAGATTAATAAAGTTCAATTATTAAGGTTTTTTTTTGACACTCCTTGCTTCGTCTATCTATCCATTAAAAGCAACAATTGAAGAACACTTAACCCTTTAAAGCCTGATCAAAGAATAAAACAAAACAGAATTTTTTTGTTTGTTTTTTGTTTGAAGTCCTTATTTGGCCTTTTAACAAAATATGTAAAAAGAAAAAATGGAAATACATTTTTGATATTAATAATTTATTACTATGCGATAAGTCAAGATTATTTTTTGTGTAGTCTTCTACTGGCTGTTATCAGGCATATCTGATTGTGTACATTAGGATTTTGAGCAAAGTTTTTACCATTAAATTATGCAAAAGGTGTCAGACGCAAAACATTTCAGAAACCGTATGTATCAAATACGATACATTTGGCATTACAGGGTTAACAGTCTCTGCCTTTTTTATCTAAACAAAAAAATATTTTATCATTGCTGTAACTCACAAATCTCAATACATCTTTAAGATACAAAGTTTATTTTATTTCCACTTCTAAATTTTTTTTCTCTTTTATTTCCAGCACCTTTCAGAATATTTTCCTGACAATTTAAATGCTGGATCAAACACAATACATAAGATAATTGTGGACTGAGAGATAAATCATAAATGCTTTTTATCTTTTTTTTGTTTGTTTTTGTCCCACATTATTTGACCCCCCTTTATTTAGACACTCACAAGTAAAACCCCATAAAAAACACAAAGTGCTGTGTTGTAAATTAAGTCCACCTGTGTGTAGTTTGTTTTCACTACAAATGCAGTTGTTCTGTGAAGGCAGCAGAGGTTTGTCAGAGAATGCTAGTGTTTAAAAGAAAGAAAAAATTACAAGCTCGAATAGCACACCAGAAAATTGGTGTTAAAGCTGTGGAGAAAATTAAACATTAGGTCTAAAACTGGTTGAGAACTTTTCTGTTTAGCTACGTTTCTTCCCTAAATGAAACCACTAACTGAGTTACTCTACTCTTAAAATAGTAAGAGATCGGTCTACCTTTTCACTTTGCAGCTGTTATGAAAAAAAACATACGATTGGATGTGTTTATGTACATTTGTTAGTTCTTTTTTAATTTGCATTTTGTGGAAATTGTCTTGAGATGACTATTGTTTTGAAATGATGATATAAATGGACTAAAATTACTTGAATGTTTCAGCAAAATACAGACTAAAATACAACAAAAATATGCGGCAGAACTTGAAACCTTGAGTCCAAAGAGCTTCTACTCAAGGTTTTTATTAGAAAAGTCCCAATAAAAGTTTTGGTAAATGGCAAAATATGCAATATTAGGGATATGAACACTTTTGCAATTTGGAAGCTCTAAATATTCAGCTTTTCACTTACTTGCAAAGAGATTATAGATTATTCTGTTTAAGTGACAGAATGGAATAAATAAATGCGAGACAATCTAAGCAATAACATCCATTAAATTTTTGTTATATTTAGTGTTAATGGGTTTTTTTTCTCTCAGCTCTACTCTCATTCATACCATAATCGCTACACCTTCTCCATGTTAATGTCTAACTACATGTTAATGTCTAACTCCCTTGTTTTTTATATCCTTAGGTTTTGAGTGGCCCTCAAAAGCCAGTTCAAAGCCTAACGATTCTGACTTTTTTGTTCTTGTATACTTTTATTAAATAAATGAACAAATGTTTAAAATTTCAAATAAAATGAAGTTAAAAGTAAAAAGATGATATATTACTATAACTTTCATGAATCTTTACATCATAAATGGCTGCTAAATGTATACATAAAGCTTTACATGCTAGTAGTTAATGAAGGCTGCCGGTGAACTTTTATTGCATTAGAAATATTCTGAAGTTGTTCTAAATTAGACTTGGCTTTAAATCCCAGTATGAGGTTTGTATGATCTCCCTGTGCATACCCGGGTTCTCGCTGGGTGCTCCTGCTTCTTCTGATAGCCAAAAACATAAAAGAAAGGTTAATTGGTTACTTACTAAATGGCAGACACTTACTAAATGGGCCTTTATTTTGAGTGCATGTGTATGGTAGTCTTTCTTGTGTGTCTATGTTCCAGTATGAAGGACTAGTAACCTTTCCAGGGTGTTCTCTGCCTCTCACCGACAGGAGGAGATGGGCACCAGCCTCTTAGTAAACCTGCAAGAAAAGGTTATTACCGAAGATGGATGTGAAGATGTTTTATTCAGTTTACATTGTTTTAAATTTTATTTATATGTCAGAATAAAAGATATATATATATGTTGAGCATTAAAATGGCTCTCAAAAGTAAAAACATTCCAGGTTTTTAGAAATCTTGCACCACAATAAACTATTTCCTAAACTTTTAGGCTTTTATTTTGACATGTATCCACGTCAATTTCACTAAAAACTAACAAATCTGTGCAAGGGGGCAACGTGTGCACATCTTAAGAACACTTTGTAGAAACATATTTTGGTTTAATTCATAGTTTTTTCTTTGGAGTCTATTAATATGCAGTACTAAATCTGTAACCTCACAAGGACGTTTCATGTCCTCTTCAGCTGAACCCACAGATTGCGTCTTATTTATTTTATTATTTTGTAATTTTACTAGGCCACTCTTAAACTAATCTCCCTCAGCTGAAGTCATTATTTTGCTGATGTAGACGAGTGTTTTGGCTTACTACAAGGATAAATTCTTCACCTTCAACTTTCTACACACCAGTAATTGGTGCTTATACTTTTATCAACTCTTGACAAAACAAAATAAAAAATAAACTAAAGGTATCCCCGCAACATGTGTGTCTGTGAGAAGGAAGGGTAAGTAATTCTAATGGTCCCAGAAAATAGATAAATGTTAACATAAATATAATAAATATATGCAGCATATCAAGTTGAACTGCAGAATTAATATCTTTTTTTGTTTTACTTGCTTTGAAAGTGTAAAGATTTCCACTTTTTGACCAAGAATTAATCATCCAGACTGATAAAGAAAACCTGTATGTGTATAAAATGATTTGTTTCTTAGTGCACCCCACATTTATGGCCTCATTCACTAGATGCACCCCAAGAACCACAGTGATAAACATGCTGCTGAGAAAATTATGAAATCAAGCTTAAAAAAAAAAACGAAACAGGAAAAAGAGAAACAAGGAAACACAAAATCGGGAATTTAAATGTATCACATTTTTTATCCCAAAAGGGGTGATTAGGCTGTAGGGTGTGAATGTTAACCTGTCCATTGAAATTATTTAGCTACCTTAGCTACAGGCTAAAGTTTGCCTACATTTCAACAGCATTTAATCAGTGTAGGGGAATTTTAGTAAGACATTAACTCGTTAAAGTTGTCTCTTATCTACACCAAATACCAGATGAGTCAGAATGAACAACAGTCCTGACTCTCAAAACCATCGCTGTTCACCTTTACTGTCTCGGTAGAGGTGAACAGCACTGGGTTTATTGACAAACTAGTAATGATGTGACATTACAGCATATACTTGTTGTAATGTCACATCATTACAACAAGTATATGGGGATTACTCTGTATTTATTTTGCTTGTTTTTCGGCACGGTCTTGGTTCTGTTATGTTTTCTTTTGAGTATTCAGTTTTACTTTGCTCCATGTTTTCTAGTTTTATTGATTCAATTCCTATTTTGTTGTGTTTTCTGGATATATTTGAGTTCTTAGGTTTTTCTTTGTTGCCCTCTTGTGTTGCTCTCCTTTTCCCTAGCTCCTTTCTAGACTCCTGTCTTCACACCTGCTCCCAATCAACTCGTTAGTCCTCTCTTTCTTCTTGTGCAGTTTCTCAGTGCTGGTTCCTCGTCGTACCTCGTCTCTCCTCGCCTTTCCCTGACTACACATGCTCTTTTTCCCTGATGTCTACATGGTTCCTGTTTGTGTTACATTTTAAGTTGGATTTTTGGATTCTTGCCTCAGTTGCTTGTGATCATTCAATTAAATCTTCAAGAAACTCACCTGCTCTCTGCCTCTGCATTTTGGTCCTTAAAAAACCACAACCAAACCCTGACAGTTTTACTATCATAACAAAGAAAATTAAATATTGTTTATTGAAAGATATTCAAACAGACAAATTTTCTAACAGATTCATTGTTATTAATTATAATCATTAAAAAAAAGTCTTGTTGAAGTTTAGACAGTTTGAATTAATAAGCTGCCTACTTCAGCCTGCATGGAGATCTAGTCTGATAGAATCATTTTTGCTCGGTTTTTACAGCAAAAAAAAACCTTGCATATTGCATATGTAGTGCTGATTGCAGTACTGATCTATAAAAAAATATATTTTTAATAGATCAATAAAGTCCCAGAGTTGTTTTGACAGCAGCTGATCAGGTACTGAGGGGGCCCCACTTGAGTGTTTTTTGTCACTGGGCCCAACAATTCTGGCCCAAACACCAATGCAGACATTTTCATGTTTTCCAGTGGGCATAGTTTTCTCTTGGAGAACACAATGTTGTTTCCATTCCAAAAAATATCTTTTGTAGTTTAGACCATAATACATTCCCCAACAAGGTTTTAGGGAGATTTAATCCAGGCTTGAATGTTTTCTTTGAAGAAAAGGCTTCAAACAGCCATTCATGGAGAAAAGACCAGACTGTAACACATAAAACAAGATCAGTCTTTTAAAGGAAAATTCCGGTTTTTAACACTTTTAGCCCATTTTCTGTAGTGTCCAGGATGCATTCGAATGATTGACACCAAAATTTTGACAATTGGTCCTGTCTCTGCTATTTGGCTCATGCAGAATCCCCCCCCCTGGCTGCTTCAGAATGGCTTCCATAGTGCATGTCCGATAATGTCCTTAAAACAACCTTAAACGTTCTTTTTTTAAAATATGCTACTCACCGGGTCGTCAGCGCTGTTCAATGACGTTCCAAAAAAAAGTTTCGTAAAGAAAAAACGTTCCTGTCTTGTTTTATTTAGCATTTTGTAAATCCCAGAACTATTTTTTCCGATACATCACAACCGCTTATAAACTTCCGCTTCCCGTTCGAATCTGAAGCGTTGCACACTCCAGACCACTAGTTGGCGACAATGTCTCTATATACTCCTCCTCAGTATATTCCGGTTCAAAACGGTATCCTCTACCGTCAAACTCAAAGTCCAATATGTCCTCCTCAAGAATCCACCTTTCGTATTTCATTTTCAGAGTTTTTTAAAGTGTTTAACAGAGACCATAGCACCTCGACGTCGGAGTACACAGAGTGAAGCGAAAAGACTACAACTAAGTGTAAACAGGCCCCATTTCCGTTTCCGGTGGCGGAGGGATATTGACTATTCCAACAGAACTCAATGGGATTTACAAAATGCTAAATAAAACACTACAGGAACGTTTTTTTCTTTACGAAACTTTTTTTGGAACGTCATTGAACAGCGCTGACGACCCGATGAGTAGCATATTTTTAAAAAAGAACGTTTAAGGTTGTTTTAAGAACATTATCGGACATGCACTATGGAAGCCATTCTGAAGCAGCCAGGGGGGGATTCTGCATGAGCCAAATAGCAGAGACAGGTGTCGATCATTCGAATGCATCCTGGACACTACAGAAAATGGGCTAAAAGTGTTAAAAACCGGAATTTTCCTTTAAGCTATTTTGTATAAAACATTAATTATTTTATCTTATATTTCTTGATCTTTCCTCTCTGTACCATTTATACTGATAAATTTCAACAGTAAGATATGTTTGATCTTTGCAGACTATGACTCTATCCAGATGGGAAAAAACCTTTAATGGGGAAATCATATCAGACAAATTCATTTCAATTAATTTCAATTTAAAAAAACAAACCTTATTAATCCCAAATCAATTGTTGTTGAAAATCATAATGTAAAAGGGTTCTTCAACTAATTGCTGTAGATGATGGCTGTAGGCAGGAAGGGTCTCCTGTAGAGTCTAATAGCAGACCCAGAGAAGCTGACTGAATACGCTTTGCTGTTTGTATACAAGCCTGAGGAAGATGATAGTCAGGATTTTATAAAAAAAATATTTTTGTAAAATCATCTCCAGAGACTATAGAAGGATTCCAAGAACAGAAGCTTGTTGCTCTTTTTAAAGTCATACCCAGCAGTTGATAGCAGAAAAGATCAGACTCTCAACCAGCTTATAGACGATCTGCAGCATTTTGCTGGAAACCCCGAAGGACCTAATGTTCCCAGAGAAATACAGTCTGCCCTGTCCATTCTTGTAGATGGCTTTGCAGTTGTGTCTCCAATCCAGTCTGCTTTCCAGGTGAGAACCAAGGTATTTACTCTTCCACCATCTCCAGTTCTTCTCCTACGCTGGTAATAGCGTTTGACTTGTTCGTGTTTCTTCTAAAATCTAGAATCATTTCCTTTGTTTTATTCACATTGAGGAGGAGATGATTGTTTCCACAGCACGGCACAGAGCACTAGCTTCGTGAGACCATCCTGATCTCGCGAGCTTTCAAGATTTCACTCGCTAATCAGTCTGGAGACTCTCCATTGAAGAAAATTTGGAGCCGTTCACCAAACGAACGTCTAATCAGCGTTGGCTTTGAGGCGGGTTGAGGTGTGACGCAACGAGAAGCGCGACAGTTCAGTCTAAAGAACATGGCGGCTTCAGCCGATGAAACTAGCGTTAGCGTGGTATCGAGCAAGTTTTATCGGAATTACAGAGTATTTCTTCACTGAAAGAAGAGCAAACACTGCTCTGGAGGCTTTTCTCAGAGGAAAAGATGTTTTTGCTCTTTTCCCGACTGGTTTCAGCAAGAGTTTGATCTATCAATTGGCTCCTCTTCGTCGTCGCTCTGTTACGTCATATGCTTCGTTGATCTGATAGGTTTATTTGGCCTGTCTATCACCAACATACTGTAGGCCAATCAGCTAACCAGTATTTTCACCCCTTCCCAAAATTACTTCAACGGAAGGTTTCCAGATGGATATGCGGAGCAAATCCGTCTGGCGGAGTCAGGTTAGAGCACTGCACCAGCTCCCTGTTCTTGTCCATCTCTGATGGACACCATGATAACAGAGCCATCCAAGTATTCCTGCAGAGTCGGTTTTGAACTATTTCTAATTACAGGTACTCTGATTCTCAACGGCTGGCAGGTGTGAACTCAAGACGACTTATTGCTAAATTTAAATCATAAAGTATTTTGAACAAGGTATTAGCTTAGTTCTGAGTGCACTAATGTAGGTGGTTCCAATCGCCAGATTATTTGTGTATTGTGTAAAATCAATATTAGACTAAATTGGGAAACAGACGTAAAATTATTTAGTATTGTGTCAGGCCCCTTATGTAAAAAAAATAAGAAGAATTTGACAGCGGTGAGTTAAGTGCCACTTACAGTTTTTTGAGTTGTTGCCAAGTGCTTGACTCGCTAGCATTTTTTCTTGAACAGTTAAACAATAAAGTGGCCTGTAAGTTTGTAAGATTTGCTGGAAGAGCAGCCAAGCTCTGTCTAAAAGAAACAGACTGACAAGTCCGCTCTACATGTGTTCAAGCAATACCACTTAAGACTCTGGATCAATCTCTTCTCTGCCATTTAAACATAATTCCCACAGTAGTCTGCTTGTCTGACTCCAATTAACAGCATTATCAGAGCATGATAACTATAATAGTGTCTGTCCCCCTGTACCACCTATTTGGCAGGAAATCAAAGCCCTCTCCAGGTGTTTGGTGTGATGTCAGCCATCTGTGTGTATGCACACACAAACAGATGTGGAGCACAGATGATAGATAATCTCTCCATGAAGAGCTTTTTTTCCACTCGGTTGAGTGTGGTGACAATTTTTCTGTCATCACAGTCAGTCTTTATTGGTGTTATTGTTGGTTTCAGAAAGATAATTTACTGGATGTCTGCAAACAGTATGTTTCTGGGATAGACAACTTAAATCAGTCCAGTGGTGTAAAGGTTGTCCAGAATTGTAATACCCGTGCCACAATAGTGGAAAATACAGTACTCTTCATTACCTATGTATATTCAGTGATATGGCTTTAAAAATGAAAACCTTAAGTATTTTGTGAGTGCTGCTCAATAATACCACATTAAATGAGGTTAGAGAGTCCAGTGAGGCTTTTGGGAGGCAAGTAAAGTGAAAACTCACACAAACAATCCTAAGGAATTAGAATCTATTTAATTGATAATAAACTAAATGCAATATTGTTAAATAAAACCAAGCAACTCAGCAATAGGAATTTATTCAGCATGATTTGATTCAGCAGAACCGGTTTAGATTGTGGGTTTGACCTAACATTCTGAGAGATTCAATTCAGTTTATTTCTATAGCGTCAATTCATAACACATGTCATCTCAAGACACTTTTCAGTTCACCAGATCATACAGTACAGTCCAATTCAATTCGATTCAAAGTTTTCTATCTAAGCATGCTTGTAGCGACAGTGGAGAGGAAAAACCCCCTTTTAACAGGAAGAAACCTCCAGCAGAACCAGGTTTAGGGTGAGCGGCCATCTGCCGAGGCCGACTGGGGTTCAAGGAGACAGCAGCAGAGTTAAAAAAAGGCAACTGTAAAAGGCGGAGAGCTCTCCTTGCAAAGCATTATGGGATTTGCTGTCCCAGCAGTCAGTTATCTGAGTTTGCTATAAAGTTCACCATATAATTCCCGCTGTATGTGGAAACAGTAAGCTTGTTATGTTATGAGAACAGCACATTTTAAATAGGGCATACACGAGGAGAAATGGGCTCTTGGATGTTCTTGCATGCACATTTTTCTTTTATTTGGAGTGGGTGGGTTTTTAAAAAAAAATCCTCCTCAATACCTTTAATGTTCAGTTCTGGTGTGGAACTAGTCGAATCACTAACACAAAAGTGATTCAACAAAATGTTTGACAAACAGTTGAATTTTAATAACTTAAGAATGTATTTTTAGAAAACAGCAGCGTAAGAAATAACGCCTCTTTATGTGAAGCTTATGACCAATTCATTAGTTAATGTGGGTTTTTTTGTAAGCATAGGCTAAATGCAGGCTAAAGGCTAATGTTATCTGAATGCACCGGCTGGATTTCTTATGAACTGCAGTGATTGCGTAACATTATTATACAACATTATCTTTATGTTTTGCCATTTTTTATTTTCTCTTTTGGATGATCCAAAGTTTGCTTCAAACTGCGCAAACCTAGTATTTCAGAAAAAGCCTATTAGTTACCATGTAGTTAGGTTATATATTTATCCCATGTTAGACCCAGCATGGCTCCTAATTCCTTACTGTTTTGAGGATTTTGTTACAAGCAGGCATTGTGAAGACTGTAATTAACCTGTTGTTATGCTCCACAGAAAAAGCGCAGTGTCGAGTCCTTCACCTTCCCACCATAATATTCTGTAAAACCTGGATACACCTGATTTTGTTTCTACCCAGATAACTCATATATTCAATTCAATTCAGTTTATTTATATAGCACAAATTCACAACACATGTTTTCTCAAGGCACTTTACAGTTCACCAGATCATACAGTCAAATTTATTAAAAGTTTTTTGTCTAAGGAAAACCAGTTAATTGCATCGACTCATTGACTGAATGCAATCCCTCACACTAAGCATGCTTGCAGCGACAGTGGAGAGGAAAAACTCCCTTTTAACAGGAAGAAACCTCCAGCAGAACCAGGCTCAGTGTGAGCGGCCATCTGCCGAGGCCGACTGGGGTTCAAGGAGACAGAAGCAGAGATACAAAAAGCAGCTGTAAAAGGCGGCCCCCGTCCAGGAAACACACAGCCAGGCAGACGAGCTCCGAGCCAGCTCCCATGTCAGAGGATGAAGAGAGCACATCCAGGCAGTCACAGTCAGAGAAACAGGACTACACTGGAAAAACAGGCCGATCTCCAACATCTATAAACAAAGGTGTTGATGGCAGCAGCACAGCTGATATTTTTCTCCAGGATGGCATCACAGCCAAACAGGAACAGACAAGGCAAAGCTACTATAAGAAAAAGCAGAAAGAGCACAACGTTAGAGATTGAATTACCAGATTCTGCAGAGTGGGAGAATAGAGATAGAATGAAGCAGAATGATGAAATGGGGGTCCCTATGTCCTCCAGAAGTCTAAGCCTGTAGCAGCATAACTATAGAGATAGCTCAGGATAACCTGAGCCACCCTGACTATAAGATTTATCAAAAAGGAAAGTTTTAAGCCTAGCCTTAAAAGTGGACAGGGTGTCTGCCTCACGGACTAAAACTGGTAGTTGGTTCCACAGGAGAGGAGCCTGATAACTAAAAGATATGCCTCCCATTCTACTTTTAGAAATTCTAGGAACCACTAGTAAACCTGCAGATTGAGAGCAAAGTGCTCTTTTAAGGACATAAGGAACAATCAGCTCTCTGATATAAGAGGGAGCTTGGCCATTTAAGGCTTTATATGTGAGGAGGAGGATTTTAACTTTTATTCTGGATTTAACAGGAAGCCAATGAAGAGAAGCCAGGATAGGAGAGATGTGATCTCTCTTTTTAATTTTCATCAGAACTCTATAGGGCTATATTACCTCTGGCCTTCTTGCTTAGCTTTTTGGAGATTTGTAGGAATGATGTCCAAAATAAATTTTCTACAACACCTAATGTTTTACATGCAGGGCAACATTTCCGTTTTGGACTCTTGTGACCAGAGCATCATTTCCTACAGCTCAGCTTTATTTTGTCACGTTTTGGTTGTGGTTTTGAGGACCCAAATGCAGAGGGAGAGAGGCTGAGGTGAATTCTTGTAGTTTTTAATGATGAAAATGGTTCACAAAGCAGGAATCCAAAAATCCAACAAAAAATGTAACAGACCAGAACCATGGAGACATCAAGGGAAAACACACACAAGGAGCCAGGGAGAGATGAGGTGAGAGCACTACGGCGACGACAGGACCAGCAACAACAAGGAATCATCAAGGAGTGACTGCAGAGGGAGAGCATATGTAGCTGACAGACAAAGGGAGGGCTAACGAGCTGACAAGGAGCAGGTGTGAGAGGAGACAACGAGGGAGCCAAGGGGAAAGGAACACACACACAAGAGGGCAAAAGGGGACAGAAAAACATGAGAACTAACATAAATCTAGAAATTACAACAAAAAAGGAATTAAACCAATAAAACTAGGAAACATAGAGCAAAGTAAAGCACAATATAACCAAAACCATGACATATTTCCTTGATGGCTTTCTACAAATACAGCACCTGGTGGCTTTTGCTCAACAGTTGCTTTCTTTGTCATTGTCATAAATTTGAAATTTCTTTATTGCAACATTAGCTGTTGTCTTGAAGGCATATCACCCAGCATAGCTGGTAAGATCTGCTGTTCCGAGTTATTATGGGCCTGTTTATCAGCTGTTAATCTGATAAACTTTCTTCTTGTCCATCAGTTCTGATGGACAACCATGTCTTGCTAGATTTGCATTTGTGCCATACTCTTTCTCTTTTTCTAACAATGAAAAAAACTAAACTTTGTGCAATATCAAAATGTGATCTAATGTTTTACAATGTACACAAATCCATGACTTTAATCCTTCCAACTTTATTCATTCAATCTTGGTCTTACTAATGCAGGTTCTTCCTTAATGTTCCTTATGACTGAGGCCTTCACCCAACAGCTGTATTTAAACTGAGATGTTACCCAGACATTTATAAACTAAGAGACTTCTGAGGGAAGCTGAACTAAATTTTATTGAGATATTAGATCTCTTTGCACATATTTGACTTTATTTGCGAAAAAGACAAAAATTTATTTATCCTATCTTCCTATTTCCTGAAATTTAGGCACTTTTTTTTGTTATTTCCTCATTCTTTTTGTGACAACATTTAATGGATAACATTACTTTTACAATTTTGTTTTCATTTAATTTGTGGAAGCATTATATATATATATATATATATATATATATATATATATATATATATATATATATATATATATATATATATATATATATATATATATATATATATATATATATAAACAGGCCCATAAAATCTACATATTTTCTGTTCTGCTTAAAGCTTAATAAATTTAACTAAGTGAGAAAAAAAATAGATGATCCCAAAAGACAAAGGAAAATGAAAGAGTTATAGTGCCTCATCAAACAGAGGGGAAAAAAAGAACAAAAAAGCAAAGTAGATCATGCATGTCAAAGGAGTGCCCTCTTCTGCATGTTGACTATAAAAAGGTTTGTACAGATGACGGGAATAACCTCCTGTATTCCTGTTTTGGCTAAATGTGCTATGAACCATCTGAGTAAGGATCTGTAGATTCATTGGTACATTTACAGACAAATGGGTGTTTTGTTTTCCATTGTGCAGTTGGGCTTCTGCAACATCTTTCTCTGTTTCTATAAGCTCCAAAAAGATCACAGTCTTCCCTATGAAGCACAAAACTAGACTTTTCTTTTCAGCAGTTTTTCTTTTTCCCCTGCTTTCTTTAAGTCATCGGCTCTGATGCTGCTTCCCCAACAGATGGCTGTGAAGAAAATACTGTCCTCGGTGTGGACTTATAGATGTTATGCAACATCTTGGTGTATATGCAAAAGGACCTGCTAAGCCTCTACAAAGAGTGTATTAGAGCTTGCTTTCTCATAGCTAAAAATGTTTGTATTGTTGCTTTAATGCAACCAGAGGTTTTAGTAATACACAAAAACATAATCCCTCAGTGCAACATACAAAAAGTGGGTATTATTGATCACAGCAAAAAATTCACTCCACAACAAAATGCTTTGTGGCATGTTGGTTCTGTTCTACTGTTTTTCAGCTCTTTTAACCACTATTCTTACATCATTCCCTATTTATATCTCTTATATTCAGTTTTCTCTCTTTTATTGACCCAAATATTTGATCTTCTGCTCAGTATTAATTTTATAATACATACAAATAAGCGGCCATGTTATTATTTAAATGCAAATGTTGAATTCCAGCTTTCTGAAATAAAGTTATTTAAACAAACGTTAAGTAAAAATAGTTAAATTAAAGCCATGTTGGGTTAGAAAGAGACACGGCATTCATCAGTTTCCTCCATCTTAAACACTAAACTTCTTTCCCAGAATGCAATAAACTAAGGTGGTGAAGCCTGGTTATTTAAACCAGTGTTGAGTAAATAACTAGTTTACATCAGAGGACGAGTTTGTTCACTCAAGCAAACATTAACCTTTTATCTGCAAACTAGATACCTCAAGCCAGTGACACATTTTGATCAAAGTATTTATCATAAAGAATCATGATGACCATATTGTCTGGTAACACATTATACAATGGTACACAAAACTATATGTTGCCATCCAAATAAAACAGTTTCATAATAATCACATCAATCAATGCACCATAGCATACAGGGGAAAAAAAAGATAGCATGTTATGATGGCTTAAAAACAACATAAGTAACTGTATCGTAATCGAATAGAAAAAACCAGAACAAAATGTACAAAAATAAACTAACTCTACATTTACCAGCAGCTGGTTAGTGTTAGCAGTTAAGGCTAGAGAGCTGTGCGGTGGGTCTGCTGTTAAAATGGCTGTTGCTTGATGGAAACATTTCAATACAAATTTTTTTGTCAGAGACTTGCTCCTATAAGGCCTCTAAAGCAGAGACCCTAGTTGAGATTTTTTTTTCTTCTCCTTTTTACAGCTTTTTATTGTCATTAGACTGTCACAAGTACAGAACAACAAAATGAACTACCTGCATTTAAACCATCCCCTTGGGGAGCAGTGGGCTGCCATTGTGTGGGGTTAAGGGTCTTTGCTCAGGAACCCAGAGTGGCAGTCTGTGGGAGTGGGGCTAGAACTCCGAATCTCAGGATTCCAAGCTCAATGCCCTAACCTCTACGCCACCACTCCCCAGCACAGAGATAGAGGCACATCTACAGTATCTCTGTGCCTCTATCTCTGAGATAGATTTTAGCTCCCCTCACAATCCTTTGCAGGGCTCTCTCAAACCTCTTAAATCCATTTTCTTTACTCTGAATTATATCATTATATGTGATTTAAACCCAAATATTAGTAATTCACTGGTCTACCAAGCTGCCAATTAAACATAGCAGAATAGTGGAAGGAAGTGGACTTTAAAATGAATCCCAGATTGTCAGATGCATAAAAAAAAAATTTGCACCTATAGATTTAACACAGTGCACATTTAGGCGTAGCATCAAACTCAAACATGCGTTTTTTATTCTTTTTTTACTAATACCGTTTAAACCAAGACAAGACTTAGCCAAGTGTGCCTTATTTAAAACTGCTCTTTTTCTCTTTTATCTACTCCGCCAATCAATCAATCAATCAATCAATCAATCAATCAGTGCAAATGTTCTAATGATTATTAGAAATGACAAAACGTAGAAATGAGATTTATACTAGGCATATTGTACATAATAAAACCCCAGTACAAGATATTAAAATCATATAATTGATTAAAAAAAAACAATACAAATATCAATACAAATGAATAATTAGGTGAATAAATAGATTTTGAGAAATCTATATTAAACTCCAACATCTAAAATAAAAAGTATTCACAATAATACATTTAGAATTGAACTAGATTAAATATATTTAAAACCAACATGAGTGCAACTGCAATAAAAAAAAATCCACTTATGATTAAATAAAAAAAAATAATAAACTTACTCCAACCATGTTAATGCCAATCCTCAAAGATACACCCTAAAATTATAAATGGTCTTCAGCTATTAGTATTAATACCTTTACTAAAATATATATATGTATATATATATATATATATATATATATATATATATATATATATATATATATATATATATATATATATATATATATATATATATATATATATATATATATATATATATAAACAAGTAACGTTAACCTATTTGTGGTGTTAAAACTTTATCTACTGGATCCCGCCATTAAAACCATCAAAGACTGGATCTTTTCATAATTGACCCATTGGGTTGGGACTAATTACCCAGATCTGTTTGGTTTCAGGTATCAGTTTCTGGACTTCAGTATATCTTTTTATTAATAACATTCATGATAAAAAAAATAATAATAATTAAATATTTTAACAATTTTATTTTAGATTTATTTAGTTTTTTTGTTGAACATGTTCTTAGTGATTCTAATCCGTTGTTTAACACTATTCTGCTGTTTTCTATTTCATTTGCTTCCACTCATAAAAAAGTCATTTTTTCCTGATATTAATATTTACAGAGATCGGAGCACATTTAGTGAGATGCAGCATGCCTGCTCCTCCGTGCATTTTCAATGAGGCCACTAGTGATATTTGGGTATATCAGAAGCACCGCCTCCCTCCCATTGGACAATGTGTGCGTGAGGGCGTGGCAAAGGAAAGATGAGAGTTGAAAATCCATGCCCTTACTGGGAAGACATGGAGCGCTATGGACACAGTCTACACGAGCATAGTAGGTATCTCAACTAACGAGATAAATATTTCTTCTGTTAGAGAGCAAGCGCTTTGAGAAACTGAGAGAAACAGGAAAAAAAGGGCTGCCCAGTTTAGGATGGAGTGTGCATTTGACGCACAGAACCTGATCTCCATTTCTTTGAGGAAAATCCAAAGCTCCAGGACGCAGAGAGGAGGCATCAAGCTCCACAAGAACTTGCTCGTAACCTACGTCCTAAGAAACGCCAGACAGTTTTACATGAGCAAAAACTCATTGCAGACGCAGAGAAGACCCCCGTGTGAGGATGCGGCGGTGGTCCGTGGGAGACAAGAGTACCTCGAACTGTCTAGCAGCTTTACGGAGTTGACGGATGACTTCTACTGCAACTTTACAGGCGTGGAGTCGGACACTTGGCACTGCGGAGCGCACCAGCCAAGCGCACAGCCGACGGAGCTGGCGCGCCAAGACGCCTCTGCGTGCGCAATGGTTCCAAGTGACTCTGACCTCATGGTTTCAGAAGCCTGCTGGAGCTGCGCGGACAAATCTTCCTGGGAGTTACCCATCCCGAACACACAAGCCAACCAAAAGACTGTCCTGGACTTAGACACGCATGTGGTGACAACTGTGACGAACGGATACTTCCACTCAGACTGTTGCGCGCAGCCAAAACAGCCGCAGGCGGGCGCGCATTGCTACACCGGGAAGCGAAAGATGGACACAAGTTATATTGTTGACCCGGAGTTTTATTTACCGGACTTGGTGCCTGTGCCGTTCAAGAGGATGAGGAGCGAAGATGAGGATGATGGTGATTTACAGTCGGACTCTGAACAGCTGGAAAGCTCCAACATCTCCAACCTGATCTCGGTTCTGGGATCAGGTGGTCTATCTGAGTTTGTGAGTTGGCAGCAGATGGACCTTGAACAGATATTCGGCTCTCAGACAATTTGTTTAAAGCAAACACTGTTGGCAGGCAGTGGTTGGACCAGAGCTATCGAAGCGTTTTGATTTGTGTAATGTTTTTTTGTTTTTTTAATTGTATGATTTTACTTTGTTGTTTCCAAATAAACCATGACACGACTGCAATCCCCACTCTCTGTGCGCTGTTATTAAAGAATACTGCTGAAATGTGACTTGATAGAACAATCACATCCATCTCCAATGGCTTTGGCTCATTGACTTTCTTCATGCCAACTTCTCTCATTATTGCACTTATAGATGAAGTGTGTTTTCTTGTGATCCGCTTAGAATAGAGCATACTGGAGTCTGTCTGTGGATTGTATTTCCTGAGGAAACTGGTCAGTACTGTTTCTGTGAAAAAGATGTGGGAAGATCACCATCATGTGGCCAGTGATGATTTGTACAAAATCATGCACCAGCTTAACGCCTGGTATTCTGTAAATAAATTATTTATATCAAGACCTCTTTTGATAAATAAATAAAGTTAATAATAATATTTAACAAATGCTTTCTCATGTAGTTAATTCAAATTCTTGTTTTTGCAAATTTTTTGGAAGGTGGATTTTGATAGAAAAGGGGGGAAATCCTATCTCTCTTAATTTTTCCATCTACCGTCTCCAATTCACTGAACTTTGCATTTGTACTAAGCAAGATAAACATGGGTTAAAGTGTAGCTGCAGCACATAAAGCCTTTATCTAATGAAATTTGAAAAAAGTCACAGAAATATACCCTAAAATTATCCAGAAATTGAGAAAACTGGGAACAGTGGGGAACCTTGTTGGACTATCAAATGAACTTAACAAGTAAATTGAGAACACATTCAGGAGGCCTCAAAGAACCAGTGCAATATCTGAAACACAGGCTTCACTTATCTTGTTTAAGGAAATGCTCATGGTTCAGTAATAATAATAAGTTAACAATTTTGACCAAAAATAACACAAGAGTTTGTTTCATTTCCCCTCTAATATCAGGTTTTTTAAATAATTTGGGGAAAAAATATACCTTGGACAAAATGTCTAATTTCAGTTATGTGTATTCTTACAGTGCTGATTCAAAGAATATACAGCCACTTCCATGAAATCATAGAACGATTGGTTCATCAGAAAACCCAGCAGATTGTATTGGTGGTGTGCAAATGTCCACCCTAACCCCTATATAGGGCACTATATGATGGTTACGCCTTTTTTTTAGATGATGTCCGAAGGTCTAGTGGATAAAAAAGTAGTGGACTCAAAATTTCACACAATGCACCTTGTAAATCATGGTCACTATATGAACAAATATATCCCAGAACGATCCTCTGAGAAAAGAAAAAAGATGCCCCACGCCATCGATATCATTCCTACAAGCCTACCAGATCATTCCTCCAGAATTATATTGATGATTCATCAGTCGTTCATTCAAATTCCTGATAGCAAGAATTACTGCCAAGGATGGCAGAAAAACATTATCAGGTTAAGGAGCTTTTAGTTTTTTTTTTTTTTTTTTTTACACTGAACTTGGTTGTTTGGATTGCTCTCATTTAAAACCCTATTCTACACTGGTAAGATGTTCACATTTGTTTAAACATTTGAAATGAATAATATAAAAATAAAAGTGGAGGTTCTGCCCCACACAGACTGTGTTTGTTTTTGTGAGGCAGTATCAAGGGGGGCTTTCCCAGGGCACCATCTATGCAATAACCGGCCCTGCATAGATCAAAGAATTAGCCTTGGAGCAATATTTTAGGTTTGTTTGAGGTGCAAACCAATGAGCACAATGCAATTATTGCGACCAATGAATCTAATGTTGTCAGACTACATAACTGCCATTAACACTGCAAATTAATAATATTAATGTTTTGATCAGGATTTTGACACACTATGAAAAATGGGCTGTTGAAAGTCTCTTTTTTTTCAAAGCGGCTGTGATACAGCCAGATTGAATTTTGTGACTGTCCTCTTATGTTCTTAGGAATCCATTTTCTATATTGTGTTCAACCAGCCTCTGAGGGGAAATTTGTAATATTCTGATCAGGGAGACAGAGTCCGTCCTGGGATGGCCCATCTGTCCACTGCATGACGCTGTTGAAGAATTCAAACGCTCCTTTAGTGAAAGGTTGATGCATACTAAATGCATAGTTGAGCAATACTGCAGATCTTTCCCCTTAGCAGCTGCAATAGTGCGAAATCAGCACTGCTCCAAGCTAACCAGATGATGCATTAGTTTATGTTCTCTGCACAGATTCATATATTGTTGCACATAGGTTATTAATGCTGAATAACTAAAAAGAAAATTCAAAGTGTAATATTTTATTTTTGTACACTTTTATGTCAATAACATTCATTTTTTTATTTCTTTAAAACTATACATTTTATCAATTTTTTAACAACAACCAATTATTGTTGTGACCTTCATTCCTGGTTGTGTATTACTTTGATAGTTTTTCAGATAAATTAATTATACTGTATATTATTTTGTTGAAATGTATCCTTTAACCAATTATAAAGGGCATTTGGATTAATCATTATCAGGGTTTCATACTTCAAAAAAGCTAATAAAACTCCAAGCACTTATGAGCTTTCAGAATGGTGGTACTTTAAGGATGAAGTATTGGTTGTAATTATACTTATTACAAAATATTT
Source organism: Cyprinodon tularosa (assembly GCF_016077235.1). Lineage (NCBI taxonomy): Eukaryota > Metazoa > Chordata > Actinopteri > Cyprinodontiformes > Cyprinodontidae > Cyprinodon > Cyprinodon tularosa. The sequence goes on along the minus strand of NW_024038897.1, from coordinate 843,028 downwards.
TAGAATAACCGGATTATTTCACTGCTGTGTTGTTAAAATGTAAATGGCCCAATAAAGGAAAAATATAGTATCTCTTTTCTAGCTTTGAAATGTCTCAGATCATCCGTTAAACAGAGAATAATTATTTAAATGCAATTCACAATTCCACTTGATAATTGAAAAAAATATATATATATTTTTTTAATAGTGGGCCTAATACTTTTAAAATTCCCTTGATTTTTGCACATCAAAGAGTCTTTAATGAGCTCTGTGCCATAGTATCTAAATGTGAATCTAAAAGCTCATTCTTCAATCTATTTTAGTCTCTCTTTTTCCCACAGTTTATTTACTAATGTGTGTATCAGTGCACAGATGTATTTTGGATACACCTGGCTAATTGGGGCTGATGTGAAGCAAATGAGTGGTCAATATATTAAACCCCTAGAACCCTACGGACCCACCGGTGGGTCCAGCTGCTACATGACCTCGTAATTTTAACAAACCCCCAGTATTGATGTAAAAAACACATTTGGCACAGTTTGGTGACATTTTTGGATAAATGTGCCAAAATGGCCTCTCCGCCTAAAAAATTTCTCAGTAATACCATTCTAAAATAAATATGATTCATCTGATTGAGTCCAAATTTGGTATATTTTTACACAACATTTAGATTTAAAAGTCTGTACTACTTTTTTGTGCTATAAATAATATTTTGGTAGTGTTTTGCAATGTTTATTTCAAAGAAAATTTTGGCGAGGTTCAAAAAATGCAAAATATTTTGTATTTTGTCCCTAATATTTCAGGCAGGGTCAAAGCTACAATGGTGCTGACACCAGAAAACCATTCTATGACATCTTACCTTTACAGAGGTACCAAAAGTTTCTTCTTAAATCTAATAGCTGTGAGGCTATAAGTGATTTACTTTTGTGTGTTTTTGTCAGGCAGAAATTTATTTATACCCCCTGAGGGTGTAAGAGGTTAAAGATATACTTTTTAGTAGATTTTTGTCTCTAAGATTGTATTTTGATGGACCATGCCGAAGATTGATCAATCAGGCCTGTTTTATACAGGCCAGGTTTCCATTTTAGGATTTTGTTCCAGAATCCGTCTCCAGGACTCGGAATGTCTGGTGGATCAGACTGGCGAGCTAGACCCATAAAACACACCAAAGGAAACAGCACATTCTACGTCCCAACTAGGAACTGGTTGCATTATTTGTATAAAGGAACACACCTTGGACTTCATGAACTTTCATGAATGATTTGGTTGTAAATATTGTAAATATGAATACATACCACTAATTTTGCACCATTCTGTTGTCTGTCGAACACATTCTGTTTGAACTTAAGAATTGTTTCTGATTTAATTTGTTTTTCTTCAATCATGCTAATATTCATATAAGTAATATAGGTTACACTCTCTCTAGAATGACTCAGGTTTATATTGATTTATATGTCAATAATATTTTTTTATTATTATTATTATTATTATTATTATTATTTTATTCATTTTTTATTTTATGCTCCACATTTTATGCTGTCATGCCATAAAGTTGTGCTTACTTTAAAAATAACTAATACAAGTGAAATATGAAATGACTCCTGTTATTATGGTGTATATACTGATTTATATGTCAATAATAATTGACATATTAATAATAAAAAAAAACATTTATTTATATAATTTATATGCCAATAAAGATTACTATATTAATAACAACAACAATAATAATAATAATAATTATTATTATTTTATTTATTTTTTATTTTATGTTCCACATTTTATGCTGTTATGCCATAAAGTTGTGCCTAATTAAAAAATAACTGATACAAGTGAAATATTATATGACTCCTGTTATTATGGTGTATATATTGATTTATATGTCAATAATAATTCATATATTAATGACAATAATGATGATAATAATTTTCATTTATACAATTTATATGTCAATAATAATTGATATATTATTATTATTATTATTATTAGTAGTAGTAGTAGGAGTAGTAGTATTAATAACAACAACAATAATAATAATGATAATAAAAATAATAATAATTAATGATGATAATAATAATAATAATTATTAATATTATTGTAAATATTATATTTATTTTTTCTTTTATGTTCCCGATTAAATGCTGTCATGCCAAAAATTTGTGCTTAATTTAAAAATAACTGATACAAGTGAAATATTATATGACTCCTGTTGTTATGGAGGCCTGTTAGATGATGCTGTTGTAACACACGCACCAGACTCCACCTTAAAAAGGAGAGTTTTAAGGTGTCTTTGCTCGGTAGGGCCAAGGGGGGGCGGGCAGCTGATAATAGACGATATGTCTGTCCTTGAGCTATGACAGCCCAGGGGTTACCCATCTGTATTCCCCGGACACTCAGCTGTTCCAGCGCCTATCTTCTGGCACCATGTTGGGGGTTTTTGTCAGAGCTGCGGTAAGTGTTTGGATTTATTCTGTTAAAGCAGCCGCGGGAGGTTTTGTTGTTGTTTACGGGACTGAGAGTGGAGGAGGAGAGGAGGGGGGTGGGGCCCCGCTGGACGACAACATTAAGACAGTGACAGGTCAAAACCAAAAGGACTTAATTGTCCTTTTAATGTTCACCAATGTGTGAACATTCTGACCGTCAGTTTTAATTCTAGTGTCATTTTAACATCTGGCGTTGCGTAACGTTAGCTTCATGTTTGCGATAGCATTACTTAACGTTAGCTTGATGCGTATGATGCTAAAAATCTAATTATAACAACTTTTAAAGCTCCTGGCTTTCTTGATAGACAGCCCATTTGTTGGGGGGCCACATTCGGTGGGTTACATCATTTGCCTGAACAAATAAAACTGATAACACTGCCGAACTCAGAGCTGTCACAGGCACTTTATTTTGAAAGTGTTAACCGGAAGTTCTATCTTAACCGGAAGTTCTGTCTTATTCCCACGACCTTGACAGAGGTGAAATATTTATAAATATGGAGAAAAATTTGTTGTAACACCCACTTAATCGTCAGTTTTTGTTATTATTAATTTATAGCTGTAATCCTATAACAGCTAGAGGAAAGAAAAATAAACAAATAAAATCAGTCAAACTATAATTGACTATATTTTATCCAACAATGGCTGAAAGCCATGGTTTATTTCTGGCCTGAATGTTTGAGTGAATCCTTCTTAAATTTTAGTTGTAAGTTAACTACTTAAATCTGATTGGTTATTTGCATATTTTAATCAAATCCCTCATCTAAACTTATTTACTATTTTGTAATCTATCAGCATTTAAGCCCACAGAAATGCCGCTGTTTGGATTTGAGGAAAAAAATCAGCTATAACAAAACAAACTGAAGGTATTTAGGAATAGGACAAGAGCAAACTGAAAATTCCAGGTCATCAAAGATCACTGTTGAGCTATCCGAGTGGTGTTTTTATAAAAAACACATCCTGAGTTTATCTCAACCACAGAGATAATTATCCCAGTCCCAGTAATGCTTACTGTAGAACTGCTGCAACACACTGCAGTTGCCAAAATCCTAGCCAGAGGGAAAAAAACACAATCCCACTTGTTAGCCCCATGGAGCCAGGCGCGCTGGAAGCTGTTTCAAGCAAGGGGGGCTGATGGCTGGGTTGGAAAACACATGACGTCATTATGTTGAGGGCTGTGGCTGACGTTTTTAACATAATATTGTAGGCCTACATTTGTCGACAAATACTGCCATTTAAAATGCATCGGAACAAAGGATGAACATTTTAAACTTTATTTCTTCTCTTTTAATCATTCAAAACAAACAACAGCTCCCAATCAACAGGATCAGGAATACTTGAATAAAACATGGCCTAAATATCGCCTAAACTGAGCATTGAACGTCTTGAAAGTCCCTTCGACTATGGATATGGGGGAATGATTTCATATCTGAAACAAAAAACACACCAAAAAAAAATAATTTCATATTTTATCACTAAATAGCTTAATACAGACATAATATATAGTGATATGCAGCCTTATTCTAGCGTAGACTTCTTCAGCCACAGGACTAAGACGAATAGGCACATAATAAACGCTAAATGCGGCAGTATAGGGGAATTAAAACCATTTCTTACCTCGAAATAGACAGAAATACGTTTCTGCTGCCTATTGCTAGCCAAGCCATGAATGTGAGGTGGCGGAACCTTCCGGGGGAGTAGCCTAGTTTTTTATGAAATATTAAAATAATGAATCATTAGTTTATATCTTATACACAGCCCATCATTTTAATCCCATATCAAACACAGTCTTTTTAAAAATAAATACATAAATACTTTAATGTTTTTAAGTACAATATTATGTTACTCCACAGCCCCCCACCATGGGGGGCTGATGCTATGACGAGGGAGGCTGCAGCTCCCGCAGCACCCCCCTTCCCGTGCCACTGCATGGAGCATGATCTGCAGAACAGTCTATGCAAACACATTCACTGGAAGCTAGAGGGAAATATTAGGACCAATATTCCTCATGAGTAAGAAAGAGAAAGTTGAATAAGTGACATTACGTCTGAACCTATTCAAAACAATGCAAGACAAATTAAAGATTTTCTAATTTCATATGTGGGGAATGAATAATAAAAACAAAAACATACAAAAACTCAAACAGGAACCTGTTTCTGAAGACAATCATTGTCCTCCTTACATCCTTGTTTGCCCTGTTTTCACAGTTTTAAGTATCATGGCCGATGTGTCGGCTGGCGTCGACGAGGTCAAATTATTGCTCTGACTAAAAGATTGGACCTTTTTCAACTGAAAAGAAACGCTTATGTTTTCGAGTCAAATCTCTATTGACTGCTGTGTTTACAAATATATCCTGATCAGCTGGACTGCACCGCGTCTTGAGGTGCCATTGACATTAATTGATGCCAAATAAGGGTGTTTGTAATTTTTTTTTTTGAAATGTTGTCTTTAAAACCTTTTTTAATAAAAAAAAAAATATTTGCAAAAGCATTCTTTCATTACAAGCAGTTTGTATTTTCACTGTTAGACATTTGGATTCTCATCTTTAGGTTTAATGGTGTCAATCAAAGGTTTATTTTGTAACTCACTTAAAGCAAATTGAATTACAACATGGCACCATTTCTTTTATGAACATGGCACTCACATGTTAACACAAGCGGCACAGATCTATTTCGTGCTTTCAAGCCTGTTTGCTTTTGCACCATCACACAGTTCTGCAGTTTCAACTTTCTATTTATGGGCTGGAGGAGCATAACCTCAGGGCTCCAAACAAACACTGGAACAGCTCCACTTAGTTGGCTTGGTGTCATTTTTCACAGATTCAGTCAGCTCACACCAGACTATATCTCTATGGATAATTAAAATAGCTGTTTCACAAATTCGAGCACAAATTCTGGTTTAACACTCTTGCAGGGAGGCATGCACACACCAAAATGTTGACACCTTAGATCTTTGGGGCCTGTCAGACTTTACTTAACTGGTACAAATGGAGTTAGATATCTATGACAGTTTCTCACTGAATATAGAGTGAAAGTGTCTTTTAACTTTCCTGTCTTATAGCTGCGTCCGGGCATTGCAAATCCATGCCGATTACTCAGAACGGTAACCCAGATACCAGAAAGGACCTTTGTGCATCAGGAGGGTTTGCCAAAGCTGCCCGTTCCACCTTTGAAGCAAACATGCGAGCGCTACCTGGCTGCTTTGGAGCCTATTGTCAGCGAGGAAGAGCTGGAGCACACCCAGATGCTAATACAGGACTTCCTAAAGGGCGGCGTCGGAGGAAGGCTCCAGAAGGAACTGGAGAGACGTGCGAGGAAGACGGATAACTGGGTAGATATTTGGCTTTGCTTATGTTTATATAGTGTCAGTAAAACACCTCATTTAGTTGGAACAGTATATGTGACTTACAGTATGCTCCCATTGTAGCCCACTTACAGGGGCTCACAAAAGTATTCATACCTTTTGAACCTTTTTAAGTTTCCTTGCAATACAACAATATAACGTCTAACGTTTAAGTGGAAGGAAAATGATACAGAGTTTTTATTATTTCAAAAAAAGAATCAGTAAACACTGTGATGTCTGTTCATATGAACTCTATACCCAGTGGTCTCCACCTTTTGGTGCAATTACAGCCTTAAGTCTCCTAGAGATGCACCGATCAAATCAGCTCTGATATTGGATAATTAGTTGGATCAGATATCTGATGATTGACACCCATCCATCATTCCAATCCAGTCTTTTCAATTTTTATTGATGTCCGACACAGCAATACAGGATCAGCAATCTGGTGACTTTTACGATTGATTAACAAACGGTGCTGAGCACACGAAGCAGCTAGAGATGATTTATATCTTTGTTCATTTTGTTAACTTTTTATTAAAGGATTTTATCAAGCATGATGCCTTAAATCAAACAGCAAGGTGTATGGTTAATTCATTTAACAGTAGGATCAGAAAAAAAATTAATTGTTGCATATATCGGGATTTATCTCCATTAAACATTAAATTAGGAAACTCCTTCACAGTTTTTTTTTTTACTCAAGGTAGGTTAGTTTGGTTTTGGGTAATCTTGTAATAAGTAAATTCTTGCCACATGTTTTCAATTAATTAAGGCTTTGACTTTGACTAGGCCAAATATGTTTCAGTTTAAACCAGAAGTCTTCAAATTGCAGCCCATTTGGGACCTGCTGTTTGAAACTAACACAAATCAGTCCTTCTGGCAATTATGGTTGATGCAAATAGAAACTTTAGATTTTAATTAGGACAATAGTTAACAATATATATTTTTTAATCCTTCCAGAGGTGGGTAGTAACTAGTTCCATTTAGTTAGTTAGTTTTTATTGAGAAAATACACATAAAAAAAAAAAGAACTTTAGGATGTTAGGATTGGTTTTATGAGTTTAAATTGAAAAGATTGATTTAGAAAAAAAGGTTTCTTCGATCTGAATTTGTGATGAAATTTTATTTGTATTTTTTCCCTTTATTTTATTACTTTGAAATGCAATAATTTACTTACTTATCTCTGTCTGATTACATAATAATAATAATAATAATAATAGATTTTATTTGTAACGCACCTTATATTTCAAAGAAATCTCAAAGTGCTACAGAGATTAAAAGAAGAAGAAAAAAATAAAGATAAAAATGATAATAATAGTAATAATAAAAATAAAGAATAAATTGTAGGGCTTACAGTAATACATCTTACACCGAGTGGTATCAAAAACTAACAATTGAAACTAACAATTAAAACTACAATTTAATCTCAAAGTGCTACAGAGATTAAAAGAAAAAAGAAAAAAAATAAAGATAAAAATAATAATAATAGTAATAATAAAAATAAAGAATAAATTGTAGGGCTTACAGTAATACATCTTGCACCAAGTGGTACCAAAACTAACAATTGAAACTAACAATTAAAACTACAATTTAAAACAAAACTTACAGTTCTAAAAGGCCTGTTTAAAAAGGTGAGTCTTAAGACCTTTTTTAAAGGCCTCCACACCTTGTGGGGCTCTCAGGGACTCTGGAAGGGCATTCCAGAGCCGTGGAGCTACTGCCTGAAAAGCCCTATCCCCCATAGTGGCAAGTTTGGTCTTAGGTTGATGCAGGCAGTAAAAGGAGGTGGAGGATCGAAGCCTTCGAGTAGTAGCGTGCGATGAGAGGAGTTCACTGAGATAGGCAGGAGCAACTCCATGGATGCATTGATAGGTAAGCAGACAGAGTTTATAATGTATTCTATGTTTGATCGGTAGCCAATGAAGTGAATTAAGAACAGAAGTGATATGGTCGTATTTGCGCCTCCTCATCAGGACCCGGGCAGCACAGTTCTGAATGTGCTGGAGCTTTTGCAGGTTTTTACCAGAGGTCCCAAAGAGGAGGGCATTACAGTAGTCCAACCTTGATGAGATAAAGGCATGGATCATACATTATTAACATTAAATCAGAAATTGGGTCATAATCAGAAATTATGACCCAACAATCATTCAGTATCAAGTATCACTGGTACTTGAGTAATTTCTTCAATAATTACTTTATGCTTTTACTTGGCTAAAAAATGTTACTTTAGTAAAATTTAGAGGTAATCTAGCTTCCTCTGAATCTTGTTTAATAAATCTTTGTTTGGATCTAAAATTATTCACATCAGCAACAAAATCTGACCACTTTATATGTTTAACTGAAATGTGCTGTACTTAATCAGAATCAGATTTCCTTTATTAATCCTTTGCGGGACATTTTTTTAATTAATTGTTGGGAACGTTAAAAAAGCTTTTACCATTTATGGTTATATGCATTTTTTTTTTACCTGACCATTTTGGTGCATGACGAAACACCCATGAATTAAACTAAATGGTCTCAAGACTCTGCAAGGCTTTCTGTTCAGGCTTTTCTTGCTTTTAGCTCCTCCCACAGGGTCTCTGTCCCTGCTGAAAAAAGGAACATCTTCACAGCATTAAGACGCCATCCACATGTTTTATAGTGAAGAGACGCTGCACTGAGGGATTTGTACCTTTCGGCCATACGCTTAGTAGCTTTCAGCCATGCACATCATTTTGTGTCGGCCAAAACGTTTCATTCCACTCTCACTCTACAGAGCATCCTTCAGATATTTCCTGCGTTCCCTTTCATGCTTTGTGGAAAACTGATTCTATTGTTGTTTTCTATGAATAATTTTGGATCCTTCCATCAGTCAACCTTTTTGGAGCGGTCCATTCAAACATGTCACCTGATGCTGTCTGATTTTTGATGTGTTTAGCTGTCAGAGTGGTGGATGCAAACAGCATATCTGGACTGTCGCATGCCCCTGGCCGTCTACACCAGCACCGGACTCGCCTTGCCTCGAATGCACTTTGAGGATCGACAAGGCCAGATGCGGTGAGGACCTGGAAAAAACTCTCTGTTAAACAAGTGTCAAAATAAAGAAAAGAGAAAAAAAAAACTTTCTTTACAGACACAGCTCTGAATTTTAAACTTCAGTACTTTCTAAGTTTAAGTTTAACACCTCTACTGGAGAAACCTGTACACCCACATTGTACTTCCAGTATAAACAAGTTGGAATTGAAATCTGACCCTCGCTGAGTCTTTCCCCCTTCATGCTGGTTATTTAAAGTCTGCTAAGGGCTCAGCTGTTTTTAACTGCGGTGACACATAGGATGCGCAGTGAATGTGGAGGCCATAGTTTGCTTATCATCTCCTAGACAATAAAAAGGATCACTAACATATATAAGATATATTTGGCAAAAATTGTTATTATTTAAAAAAAAGACCTTTAGTTTTTAGTGCATCTATTAAACATGAATTACTATGTATTTATTCTGTATCAGCTCCTGTTAAGATTACCGTTAAATTTCCTCTCTGCAGGTTTGCTGCCAAACTCATTGCAGGGGTTTTGGACTTTAAAAGAATGGTTGACACGTGAGTTTGCTGGAAATTAGCTTCTGTATAACAAAAAGATAGGTTTGGTCTTAAAAACTGCTAATTAATAAATCTGCTGTGTTGCAGCGAAACACTGCCTGTTCAGTATTTGAATGGGAAGCCTTTATGCATGGACCAGTATTACCAGATTCTGTCCTCGTGTCGTATCCCCGGTCCGAAGAGAGATACAGTGGTGCATTACTCTGCAGGTGCTACACCTCCTAGTCACATCACCGTGGTTCACAACTTTCAGGTACGTTGTATTAAATCTAAACCTCTGCATCGTCTTTAACTTTTTAAATTTCCAAAGTTGCAAAATGAAAAGTTTGGGGTAAAATTGGAATGGAATCTGGACCTGTATTTATACTGACTGATCTTTTCTGGTCCAGTTCTTTGTTTTAGATGTTTATAACAGCGATGGCACCCCGCTGACAGTAGATCAGATCACCATGCAGCTGGAGAAGATCTGGAATTCTTCTTTACAAACTAATAAAGAACCAATCGGCATCCTGACGTCACAACACCGCAACACCTGGGGGAAAGCTTACAACAACCTGATAAAGGGTGAGCTGAGATGGAGGAAAAAAGCCTTTTTCTAGGTGAATCTTTTGTTAAAAAGCATGTTTAGATAAAACGTTTCTTGCAACCTCAGACAGGACCAATAAGGATTCGGTCCGTGCTATCCAGAAGAGCATCTTTACCGTGTGTTTGGACGCTCCGATGCTCAGAGTTTCCGATGAGATGTATATGAGCCGCGTGGCGGCCCAGATCCTCCATGGAGGAGGGACGCGTTGGAACAGTGGCAACCGCTGGTTTGATAAAACACTGCAGGTGAATTTCTAAGAATTATTCAATGTCTCTGATGTTAAACAACTAGTAATTTCTATGTTCTTTCAAATCATCCTCAGTTCATTGTGGGTGAAGACGGTACATGTGGACTGGTCTATGAACATGCTCCCACCGAAGGTCCACCCATCGTCTTTCTAATCGATTACGTGGTTAAATACATGTACGTATTTTTTTTCTAATGAGTTTTCAGATTTCTCCTGTTTCCGTTCGAGCGAGCTTGAGCTGGTGTTTTTATATGCTTCAACAGGCAGAGACCTGAGATGGTTCGCTCCCCTATGGTCCCCCTGCCCATGCCTCAGAAGCTTCGCTTTAACATCACACCCGAGATCAAGAGAGACATTGAGAAAGCCAAGCAAAATATGAACATGTGCGTACACTGCTAGGGTTTGTTTGTGTTCTATTGAGTTTATAATAATTTTCTAACTTCCGTTGTTTTGGTTTTCACAGAATGGTGCAGGACTTAGATGTAAAGGTTATTGCATTTTCACATTTTGGAAGAAATGTGCCAAAGCAGCATCGGCTGAGTCCAGATGCGTTTGTGCAAATGGCTCTACAGTTAGCCTACTTTAGGTAAGACACCTCTCCTTAGGACCAGAGCATGTGAATGGTGCGGAGCGCCGTGCAATTCCCGCTCCCCGTTCAGGAGGAAGTTCGCTCATTCGCTCCGCCTCAAAGTTGCGCCATGATCCTCCGCTTAAAATCAACTCCGCGCTCACCTTAATTTTCCTGTCGCTCTGGCAAAATCGCTCCACGTTCACTCAAATTTTCAGGAGATGGCATGTTCTGACATTTTTCCTTCATGTCATTATGCCATGGCCCTGGGACACACAGCATTTGATTTAATGATGTGACCGATACATGTGCATTGTCTTATTTAACTGGCTGTTAAATTATCGCACTGTTTCCTAGCTGTGAACGTAACACCTCGCTCCATTCATGTTGCCCCATGTTTTCTATTTAATTTATTTATTTTACTAGACCAGCAGTCCCCAACCTTTTTTGCACCACGGACCGATATATGTCGGACAATATTTTCACAGACCGGCCGGGGGGGTGGGGGGTGGGGTGTGTGTCGATACGATCAAGTAAAATGATAAAATCAAATACAAACAGCATAAAAATAAAACAACAAGCCGGTCCCATCTAGGCGTAATCGGAGAAAATGACAGACGAAGTGTGCTCCTGATGTCCAGTCTGCTCCGTAGCTTTGTTTTGGTGGCTGTAACCGCAGAAAATTCCGCTTCACAAAGATAGAATGTTATAGATAGGATGAGTCTTGAACTGAATTAACCTGTGTCAAGAGGCACAGATGCACCGACTGATGGGAGAGAATACAGCAATTATTTTATATTTTTCAAAATAAAACATCACTTAGACTCTGATCGTCGATAAATTATATATATATATATATATATATATATATATATATATATATATATATATATATATATATATATATATATTTATATATATACTTTTTTTCTGTGAGGCCCGGTACCAAATGACCCACGGACCGGTACCGGTCCGCGGCCCGGTGGTTGGTTGTACTAGACTACATCAAAAAAGGTTACTTCCCATCCCATTGCAAATCATTAGATTATGTAAATCCACTCTGTATTGTTAAGTATAGTTAGTGTATGTTTTTGTAATATTTTATCTCACTTTTTATCATACTTAAATCAAATAAATGTTATTTTACAACTTTATAATCCAACAGTTATTAATTAATTGACGTTGTGAGCACATCTGAGCAAACTGGAGCGGAGCGAAATCCTCGCTCCGGCCTTTGAATTGAAAACTTCTCTGCGCTCCACCATCTTTCTTCCACTCCGCTCCACCGCTCGCTAGGGTTGGGAATTGAAAAGATTTTCACGATTCCGATTCCCTTTTCGATTCTATTAAACGATTCGATTCTTTATCGATTCTTTTTTCGATTCCAATTTGGGGGAAAAAGGAGAACAAACAGTTTGATTATCAGAATCAACTTTGTTTACTTAACTATTGCACAATCTTACAAACTCAACAAGATCAAGATGTCCACAGGAAATGTGAAACTGGAGTAACATCTGTGTTTAAATGAAAAATGAATACAAGAACAAACTTAATAACCAAAAATGTCTAATAACAAATGATGGGATAATAACCTATTTTAAATAACAAAAAATACTAATTATAAAACAGTAGTAGGGAAAATTAACAGTTCTTTTGCAGAAAGATGAGCATATCTGCTTTTTCTGGAAGGATACGGGATCTTTCAGGGCTTATGGTGCCAGCCGTGGAAAATACCCTCTCAGATGGGGTGGAGGAAGCCTGCACACAGAGGTAGTTTTCAGCTAGTCCAGATAGCAAGGGCAGCGTATCTTGCTTGTTCCACCACCACAGTGTGGCGCTATCCCTGCAGGGGATGGAGGGCAAGCTTTTATAGAGCTGGATTTCCTGATCTACCCTCTGGGCTAAGGAAAGACGGGGCTTTGATTCACAAAGTGACCGCAGCTCGTTGTCTTCCTCCTCGAATAGTTCTTCCAACTTGCGTAACTTGCGTAACTTACGTAAAAAACGTGACGTAAGTCGTGCTCTCCAGAGCCGGCGCTCTAGGCTCTGGTGCTGCGGGAATCGAAAAAAGAATCGTTCAGCGAGCTGCCAAACGATGCCATGGGATCGGAAAATACGGAACCGGTTCTGAACAGGAACCGGTTTTCGATTCCCATCCCTACCGCTCACATGCTCTGCTTGGAAGACAAAGAAATGCAACAGAAATCATGTGTAACATACATATTAAGTGTGTGACTCTGATGTTTTAGGATGTATAATGTTTGCTGTCCTACATATGAGAGTGCAACGCTGAGAATGTTTAAATTTGGACGCACAGAGGCAGTCCGTTCAACTACTGTGGACTCACTAAAGTTTGTTCAGGCAATGGAAGAACCGTCTGTGCAGGTATGGGAGGAGCTGTTAGGATATGTTTTGTTTTTTACCTGAAGTGCCTTTCAAAAACAATTTGTCTCATCACAGCCAGAAACTTCATGTTTTTTTTATTGGGTTTGTTATTTGGGTGGTAAAAATCAAAGTAGCCTACAGTTAAAAGGAAGAAAGAAAAAGTAAATATGATAAAAATATGATAACTTAAAATGAATAAATAGCTTGTGAAGTATGGTCTGAATATGCTTTCTGCCTCCTTTTGCTGTTGTTACAGCCGGAAGTCTCAAAGCTTTTCACATCAGCAGCATGGAACAGAATGCTGCTTGTTTGGAAGGAAAAATATGTATATTTTTTTATTGTTTACAAATGGGATGCATGTATAAAGTTCCCATGAGTCAATACTACACCCATCCTTTAAACTAGGAGCAGAGTTTTTTTCATTTATCACTACTGGCTTCTCTGTCCATCATTTGGAAACAACCAAGTATGACAATCATTTTAAAGTCTTGGCACGAACTCTAATTAGGATCTAAGCCTGATCTGTATTTCATACTCAAATAAAAAATACTTTATCAAGGAAATAAAAAATTGCTCTAACTTATAGCGTTTTATCTTTAATCAGTTGTTGTAGGCGTTGATAGCTCTAAGCAGGAAGGATCTTCTGTAGCGGTCTGTCTTGCATTGGGTCTGGAGGAGCCTCTGACTGAAGACCCTCAGTTTTTGTTTAAATCTAAGGAAGAGGATGCTCACTGTTGTCCATCATGTTCTTCACTTTATGAAAATTTCCTTTATGTGAAATAATCTCTGGAGGTTCTAGAGGAATTCCAAGAGCAGAGTCGACCTTTATCTGCTTGCTAAGCTTTTTTAAGTCATTTGCATTAAGCTCCCACCAACGTGTTTTCTAAGTTGTAAAAGCAATGTTAAGGCTAGTTTGTCGAGTAGTGTAAGCCAACAGAAATGCCAAAGACTCCTAGATACTGTAGGTGTCAAACCGTTTTCAGAAAAACGCCCTGTTTTGTTGTTGCCATGACCTGAATGACTTAGATTTTGTTTGGTTTGTATGTCAAAAAGGGCTTTTTTTTCTCTCTGATCTTCTGTCAGTGGTCTGTCAGTAGTCTGCATCTTACTCTTGTTGAATGTAATGACACAAAACCTGCAATTCAAAAAATTGTTTCATTAAATTGCTGATACATTGCAAATGCTATTAACAGCCAAGCCCTGTCCCAGTCTTACATAAAGCCCCAATTTGTGACGTCTGGAACTAATTTGTCCCCCATGGGTTCCTCTAGTTACCGTAGATATTTACTCTTCGATTGTTATTTGATTATTATTCTCATTACTGGGTCAGTTTAGTTGAAAAGGCATATTTTGATATGTTTGCAACCAGGGCTGCAGCTAACAATTATTTTGCAAATCGATTATTCTTTCAATTAGTTTTTTTCATTAATCGAATAATAATTGAATCGCCATAGATTCTTTAAAGACTTTTTACCATATCAAACCAGGTGAAACTCAAACTTTTCCACTTCAGGAGTTCTGGATAGAACATATTGACAGACAAAACGTTTCTTCCCATCTTAAATGCAAAATGTTTATATATTTTCAGTTTTGGTATAATTACTGCTCTGTGTTGGTCGCTCTGTCAGCTAAAGGTATGTTGTACAGTCTCTATACTCCAGTTAACGATTAATCGATTACTAAATTAGTTGACGATAATTTCAATAATCAATTAATCACCATTCACGATTAATCCAATTAATTGTTTCAGCCATATTTGCAGCTTTGTTTATTTCTTATTTGGCCTGTAAAATTATTCGCATAATAAAAATTTTTCACATGATAAATTTTAATTAAGTTTATAATTGACGTTTGCACACTCTAGGTGAGATTTGGAAACAAAATGTCTTAATTGCGAATGCAAAAGCTAACAAATGACAATGCAATTGTTTATCGCTATAATTTCTAGGACTACAACGGAGTATTTCTATTTCAAGAATAAAGTCGTAACATTGCGAGAATAAAGTCATACAATTACGAGAATAAAGTCATAAAATTACAAGTATAAACTCGTAAAATTAAGAGAGAAAAGTCGTAACATAACAAGAATAAAATCCTAAAATTACAAGAATAAAGTCGTAACGTTACTAGCATAAAGTCGTAAAATTACGAGAATAAAGTCATAAAATTACGAGAATAAACTGGTAACATTACTAGCATAAAGTCGTAAAATTACGAGAATAAAGTCGTAACATTACGCGAGTAAAGTCATACAATTACGACAATAAAGTCATAAAATTACAAGTATAAACTCGTAAAATTAAGAGAGAAAAGTCGTAACATTACAAGAATAAAATCATAAAATTACAAGAATAAAGTCGTAACGTTACTAGCATAAAGTCGTAAAATTACGGGAAACAAGATGTATTTTCTGACTACTCTTACAAGAAGCATTTTCTTCCCTAAAAGGAGGAATGTCGAGCATCATGTGAAGTTATACTTTGGCTCTGGTGTGACAAATAAGGAAATCTTTTAGCACACCAGCATCAAATTGGGCGGGATGTCAAAGTGGACTCAGGTTGCTGTTTGTTTGTGCTGGTTGGCCATTATACACTGGTCTGAAGATTTCTTTCTATTCCTTATGTGATAAAAGATTTTAACTGGAATCTATTTTAAAATCTCAGATTAAGACACTGTGTTTAGATCACATGAAACCCACTAAAAGAGGTTTAAGTTGTGACAATGTTGTCGGTATATAAATACTTCCCAAGGCAAAGTAAATACTCCATGTTTTACTGAGCAGTAAATGTTCCTAACAGAACACAGAGCGGGTGGCGCTGCTGCAGAAGGCCGTTCAAACTCACAAGGAAAACACACTTAATGTAAGAACTGCAGCTTTTATTAAAAACTCATTCATTATTTGTATTTTTTTCTTTAACTACTTATTAACTTCCCCACCATACGTGGCCTTTTTATTTGCAGGCAATTAATGCACAAGGGATCGACAGGCATCTGCTTGGGCTAAAAATGCAGAGTATTGAAGATCTGACCTCCATGCCTGAGATATTTATGGATACATCATATGCAGTAGCTCATCATTTTAATCTCTATACCAGCCAGGTATGAAGAAAAAACATCACACTCTATTATTTCTGAGAAAAAGACTGTTTACATTCCAATTTATTCATTTATTTGCATCTCTTTATACAGGTTGGTTCCAAGACGGATTGTGTGATGTGTTTCGGTCCAATGGTGCCAGATGGCTACGGGGTGTGTTACAATCCCATGGATGAGCATATCAACATCGCCATCACGGCCTTCAACAGCTGTGAGGAGACAAACGCTGCCAACTTCGCCCAGGCTGTAAAGAAAGCCTTGTTGGACATGAGAGTTCTCCTGGAAGAAACAGCCGGGACCAGACAGTGATCCCACACATGAGCGCGGCGCGTGTGCATGAAGCTGAAACTAAATCTTGTCGTTGCCAGCGTCGTTGGCCGAGCACCACGCTGGGAAAGGAGAATTAAGAGGAAACCTGTTACCAAAGGGTTTGTGGAAAACGCAAAACGTGTGACTTTAAATGCACTGCCTTTAAAAGGAGAAATGCTCTATGATAGATGTGTATTTTGAAATGTTGTTAAAGCGATTGTAATGTTGCAAAGAGTTTTTTGTGGTCTATATTTTAAATGTCCCATGTGGATCCTAACAGATCCTGGTTGCCTTTCCTTCTGTGTTTCTTTTTTGTCCCCCCACCAAAAAAAAGCTTATATATTAGGTATGTAAATTAAATTAAATACTTTTTTCTACTGAATACAATAAATGATTATTTTGAAAACTGTAAACTCAAGAAATGTTACACATATAATATTTAATCTATTCTTAAGAGTTTATATCTTCAATCAAAGACGCACAAAGGAATATTCAGCTCTGAAGGTCCCTTTGGAATACAGGTAATCACCATGAAATTCAACCTCCGCCATATTTCCAGAGGAGCGCCACAGGAACAGCTGCTGGCCGTTAAACACGGTGGTCTTTAGGACGTCCATGTCCCGGATCTGGACAGAAAAAACACAGTAATAACACAGTTTGTTCCTCATCCATATCCCCAGTAAGCGAGCGTACATGGCATTAAAAACAAAGCTGCTTTGCACCATAATGTATGTAGACTGGGAGTTGGTGGTGTTGAATACTAATCCTATGTGCAGCGCCTGGATCCTGATCTTCACTGAAGGAGGGGCGTTGATGAGCACTCGGCAGGTGTGGCTGGCGTTCGACGTAACTGGATTCTCAAAAATGCCGCTGGGGGAAAAAAGCTGAATGTCGCAATCTGTGTGGAGAAGCAAAGAAACAGTTAATTTACTGTTCGTCACATCCTGTCAAAGGCGGTTGGATCTGCTCAAAACATTGGAAGAGCTTTTTTTTTTTTTTTTTTTTTTTTAACTTTTTCCTGTTGTATTTAATAATATAATACATTATTGTGGGAAACTTTAAAATTAAAAAGGGAAAAACACATTAAAGAATCCCCTCTATGAAATTTTACTCTTATTCACTTCTACAGTCATTTTATTTTAATAATACGGGGGTAAATCCCTCTCAGGACTTTTACATTCTATCCTATTTAAAATCCAAACCTTATTCCATGATTTATATTTGTACATTTCATTCTTTTGGGCTTAATATGCAACAATTAGTAAAATACAAACACTAAAGAAAACTAAAATTGTAACATTTACAATGAAATATTTACATTTTTTTTTTTATGAGAAAATCATTACAGCATAATGGAATTGTAAATAGGTTTTAGGAAAGTATGGAGCAACAGTAAAAAATATTGTTACAATTTGTTTTCTTCCTCTTTTTAAAAATATGAGTTTAAGTAGCTTCAATAATGTCAGTTTGTATGAAGATCTGAAGCTTTATGGCTTCTCTGCCCCTGAGGGACAAACCTTCACTGGCTGAGAGAAGATGACCAAATTTTGGTTGTATTCTACTGGAAACAGATATTTACAAATGCTGAAAAAAATAAAATAAAACACAGGACACATGTTTTCAATGTCTGAAAATATATTAGATCAATACATGAATTACAATGTATTAGCAAATTCAGGTGTTTACATACATCACCTTTCCAAAAAGGTTAAAAAAAAACAATCCACTGGACTTTGTTTCAAAGTTTGATGACGTTTCGCTTCCCATCCAGGAAGCTTTTTCAATTCAAAATGTCAGAATTAGTGTTGGGTTCGAAGCTTTATAAAGTGGACCAAAAAAACTTGTTTTGGCTTAGAAACAATGCAATTTGAAGCAGAAGAACGGGTCCGCCCCTTAGGAATGGGAAGTATTTGAAAGTTGGAAAATTTGAAAGTATTTTCAGTTCCTTAAATGTAGAATTCTGCCTTGATTTCACTTTTTAATTTAAGTTCATGCAGCATAGAAGCCCTTCTAAAAACAAAAACAATAGCATAAAGGTGGCACCTGTAAATGTGAGAAGTTCCTAGAAAGTCCTGAATGTCACATACAGCAAATATAGCATGTCCGGGGAAGGTAGAGAATACACCCTGGGCTAAGTTCAGCGGAGGTCAACATGGACATAAAAACAACCATGAACACTAATGTTTATCTCAAGGAGAAACATAGAGATCAGTTTAACATTCAAAGTCCACCAAAAAGAGCAAATACTGTGATTCTAATCAAGAGGAACAACCACCCCAAACTCTTCACCACTGTGCTAAACCTGTTTTCAGTTTTTAGTTTATTTCTATTGCGCTAATTCACAACACATCACCTCAAGACACTTTACAGTTCACCAGATCATACAGTCAAATTGATTCAAAGTTTTCTATCTAAGGAAAACCAGTTGATTGCATCGACTCATTGACTATAATGCAATCTCTCACACTAAGCATGCTTGTAGCGACAGTGGAGAGGAAAAACTCCCTTTTAACAGGAAGAAATCTCCAGCAGAACCAGAGAGGCCATCTGCTGAGGCCGACTGGCCGATCTGCTTTGTTAGTGTTCAGGGACAAAAATAAAATTCTGTAGGTCGTCCAATTCTTGTTTTTAGTTTGTCAATTAAACTGAGGCATTATGCTTTCAGCGGTTTCCTTACCCTGACGATGGCTCCTTTTCATACTCCTCTCCGATCTATAGGTAAACACAACCCCATTTCCACGGGTGAGCAGATTTTGGCGAACAAACAGGACATTGGTTCTGCTGGTCAGTTCACTGCCTGCTGCTTGAACGCACTTCCTCACAAAGGCCAGGCGATCAAAAAATGCTACATAGTCCCCTGTAAAACACACACATTTACAGACTTCTCTTTGTATATATATCAGAGTGTAGAAATATTGAGTTAAAAACATACTTTGTCTGCAATCCAAAGAACTGGATATGACTTTAACACTGATGACCTCGTCAAGGGGTCGACCTATCGACACCGTGCATCTGCTCGGCGCATCCTTTAAATCCACAATGCCCGATTCCTCCAGGAGTAGCTGTCCACATGGACCTTGAAAAACACAAACACTGCAATAGTAATCATGCTTTATCTGGTAAAGATAATGGAAGGGACCTCACCAGACTTTGTCATCGGCATGGCTGTGGTAGTCTGTGGGATGGTTACGGCCTCTGTTGGAATCGGAGGAACAACGCTGACGCCGTCATCCTCATGTACCGGAACGGGAGATGGGAGACGCTTTTCTGTGAGGTTTGTTCTCATAATTGGGGAGGTTTTGTTCAAGGCCACAGCTCCACAGCTGCCTTTGTAGCAGCCCTGTATGGTGATGGGTTTGGGCATGTGCATGCAAAACAGGGGGCTGAGGGGCTCGGGCTTCGAGGGGCCCATGCAGAAGACGGCTCTGGACTGGATACCATATCCACAGGGTGCTGAGCACTTAGAGAAACAACATGAGGGGTGAGCACAGGTCACAGTGTAAACAGGATTATGTGCAGAGACAAACAAGATGTTTAGATGATGAACAGCATGCAGAGGAACAATATATTCGATCTAAATAACATACTGTTGAAATGCATGAATTAAAACAGGACATGCATATGCTTTATTGTAATTATTAGAGTATTTTTCTGTAACTAAATGGCTCCAAGAAAAAAAAAAATCATGTAAGCTTTTAGTCACATTGATCAGAACCAGTCTTGGTCATCCTATTCCAATCAGATCTACCTGGCTCCATGGCTTCACCTCCCACTTGAAGGTGCACACTTGCACTAGGCAAGGCACCGTGATGGCAGGTTTGACGGCTGCCCTGCAGCTATCATCTGGCACCACGCTCTCTTTACCATGGATAAATTGGACACAAGACACATTCCTCTCAGCTACACCCAGGTCACAGGATACAGAGCAGGGCCATGTCTTGAATACCTTCCACCTGTACAAGTCACACTGATGGTGAGATGACTTATGGCCTTTGCAAAAAATAACATTGCTTGTGTGCATCTCACCTTGCAGGGCAGCTGTGAGTATTACATGAAATCACGGCTGTTGGTTTGGGAAAGCCACTGCAGCTGTAATCCTCCAACACCTCCTCCTCGCCATCTGCCTCTCGAGCACAATACAGCACTCTCTTGGCTACCCCTCCTCCACACGTTACACTGCACACTCCTTGCTTAGAGCGCCACCTGGTTGTTAAGGGAAACATGGCAAACACAATAGTATACAATAGAATAGAATAGTATGATTTTGGGGCTCCAGTTATTCTAATAAATTGCAATCTGCTCTGTCATCGGTAGTCCTAAGGTATGTATTTGTATATGTATATATATGTGTATGTATACATGTATGTGTGTATATATTATATATGTCTTTTTTTTTTGCTGTTTGTTTACTTTATGTTGTATTTTTGGCCTGTGGGTGAGCACCCTGGAGGGGAAGGGGACGGGTGTGGGTTTGTGTGTATGTATATATACATATGGTAGTGTGTATGTGCAAGTTTTTTCTTTTAGGGTATTCAAAGTTTCAGGTGATCTGGTTTATTGTGCTGCATTTATGTTGAAATATTGTATATGTGGCATTAGTATTTCTGTTATTGATTTCATTGCTCTCGGCTCAGGGAATATTCTTTTGTTGTGAAAATTCTTGAAGAAAGAAAGTAAAAAAAAAAGAATAGAATAGAATAGATTAGGGAAAAGAACTGTACTGTATGCATGCAGATAGACATAATGTTAAATATATAAGAACAAACATTAATAATAGGACAGCTGTAGATACAATCCTTTATCAAAGAGTCACTCTTTTCTTTATTCTAAAATATAAAAGGAGAATAATTCATGGATTTTAATCCTTGTTGTTTTTTTACAGATGAAAATCCCAAAAAAATGTGGGTGTTAATCTAAATGTGTTGAGCATCTCTTAATCTTAAGCGTATGATAGGATTTATGCAAAGCATAGCAGTAACAAAACACTTATAAATTCATGATTACATGTAATTAAAAAAAAGTTACTCACATTGGAGGGCAGGGATAAACAGCACACATCTCAAAGTAAGGATCAGGTTTGCTGGAAGTGTCACAGTGGAAGTCAGGAACCCCCTGTCCCGTCTGGTGATCCACACAAGAAAACCACACCTGTAGGGTTCCTTTCATGCACGAGCATCAGGCCTTCAGTTATTATACCAAAAAGAGGATGTTCTGCTTCTGAAGTGCCTCTGGCTACAGTGTTCTGCTCACCATTCCCACAGGTCCTGGAACATTGGCTGACAACAGGACTCCAGACATACACAGCAGCCTGTCTGGAACGTGGCATCAAGCTAGACTTCAAACTAGGCTGATCCTGGTCAAGAATGAGACTCGTTAGACATTAAATGCAATAAGGAACTGGAAAAAGTCACTGTCCCCTTGACTTTACCTCTCGCTTAGATTCCCACCCAATGGGGCAGACGTTTACCACACAGGGCACTGATTCTGGAGGTGCGATCTGATTTAAGCAATATTTATGATCCACTATGACATCCAATCCGTCTTCTCGTCGGATACACGACACGTTGCGTTTTGCTTCACCTGGTCCACACACTGCTGAACAGTTTCCTGGATCTGACACAGACCATCTGAAGAGAAAATGTTTATACTGAATTCAGTTTAAGACTGCACAAAAAATATATATATATATACTCTGGGATCACTAGAGCGAATTATTGTTTGCAAACAAATGAATAAAAGGTCACATGGTCACCTGGCAGGGCAGTGGTGAAGGTTACATTTTTCCACAGAGTGGGGAGTTTTATCTGAGGGACACTCTGAATCTGGAACCTTTTTCACATCGGATCCATCTTTTTGAACACATTGCACATGACGCACCCGAACTCCCCCCCCACAGGAGGCGCTGCAAGCCCCAAAACCTGCTGCATCCCACCTGAAAAATAGTCAATTATTCATCCATACCTGCAAAGGGAGGACGAATGATAATAGAGAATGGAGCCAAGAGTAAACCTAACCTGGGGGGGCAGGATGGGAGCTGACAGGTTGTGTGCAGCGCTGTAGGCGGAGGAGGAGCTTTACAGTGGTGTGGCTTCAAAAGGTTGTTGGTGTGTTCATCTACACAGACATGCTCATGCTTTTCTATACCTGAACAAAGGTGGTGAAGCATTAAAAAAATATATATTTTATTACATGTATATCATGAATTACATGCATTTGTTAGCAAACATTTACCCAATCCACAAGTGACAGAGCAAGGTGTTGTGAAAGCAGTCCATTTTCCTCTCGGTAAGCTGTCAGCCAAGCTCTTGTTTCTTGGCACATAAAACTGAAAGCTGATGTTTGGATTCGTTTTTTCACCATATTCTGGTCCATATTTACGATAGACCTGAAAAAATTATGAAATAAGCTTTAGAAGACATTATTAAATGTATTTCCTAGACATCAACTATTTAAAGATACAGCTTCTTTCTTTCTAGATAACCCGGTCTCCTTCGTGTTTAATTCAGACAGCTGTGCAATATAAACACTCTCCAGCTCATGGATGGTCTCTACATTTTTTTGACTTGTCTTCTCTGATGCATCTACACAGTGCGCTTCCTTTTATGCATAAATGGAGAGCTAAATTTCTCCAACAGTTTTGAGCATTCACTAAATATTGATAGTTAGATCACGATGGCTTAGAGGTGTCAAGTAACAAAGTACAAATACTTTGTTCTATCTATACTTTACTCCATTACTAATTTTTCTTCCTACTTCTAACGTCTACTCATTACATTTTCACACAAGTATCTGTACCTTCTATTCCTTATACTTTTAAAACAAATGTTACTCGTTACTCTTAGCTTCGGTTTAATGTTTATAAGTATTTATTTCACGTCATGTGCACCATCCACATATAGTGAAAACTAGTGGAATTTGATGGTCATATAACGGAAACACTCATTGGTTAGCTAAAGGAAATAATCAGAAGCAAGAAGGTGTTCTTCAAACTGTAAATGCAAATTGTCTATGCCATGCTACAATATGTCGGATTCAGAAAAAGATGTTGAAATGTCTGAAAGGTCGGACACAGGCGAGAGCGTATCGGGAGGTGGAGACCAACAAGACCTTCCTCATCATTGGCCCTATCTCAAAGAATGTTTAGAAATAGTCGTAAAATTGAGTTTTTCATTCATATAGTGGCATCTGGCTGTTTGTTTTTAAGGTTACTTTATACTTTTATACTCTAGGGTTAGGGTAGTTTTTAGAGCACATACTTTTTTACTTTTACTTGAGTAAAAAGGTCAAGTTTATACTTCAACTTTTACCAGAGTGTTTTTAAACTGCAGTATCTATACTTCTACTTAAGTAACAAATGTGTGGACTTTTGACACCACTGCTTATATTATAGTGATAGCAGATTTGGGTCATGGGAATAGCATACAAAGCCTAGTAGCAGCAGAGGTAGTTTATCCATAATATATGGCCCACATATCCCTGTATGGATTGATCATTGGCATATTTAAAGGATAATTTGTCACTTTGAAGCTGTGCTAGGCAGCAAACAAAACCAAGGAGCTAAAATAAACCATTTATAATCTCCAAGGGAAGAAATACCTTGCTGTGATCTGACTGAGAGCAGTTTATATATCCAAACAGCACATAGATTGATTGATTAAAGCAGGTTTTTCAGATTACAGATGTGATGATGAGAAGGAAAACCATTATTGATAGAATGTTTTTTTTAAAACAATTGCAAAGAACCCCAAAGATTTTGTGTTTCGTATGAATTATTCTTTCTAAATGAAGTAGAAGGCCGAATTGAAAATTATGTACAGATTTTCTTGTTAGTTTTCCCTGTTCTTGGTGTCACCTTGCTTTCCTTTTCTCCCTTTGCTCCCCCCGCCAATGTTTCTTAATTTATAGTCATTAATATTTTCTCCTGTTGTGTCCTTTCCAGAGATGCTGAAGCCTGGCCTGCTGTCGCAACCAGAACAGCTATTTGTTTACATGAGCTGTCATGACAGGGGAGTGTGTTTAAAAAAGGTTATATGGGTTGGTATGCTTAGTTGTGGGTAATGATGCAAGAAATTTATTTTTTTTTTTTTGCCTTCTATATATAATACTGATGGTGTCCCCTCTTCTACATCAATGCTGAAACTGATGGCGGAGGTGGAGAAACCTCCTACTGTGTATATAGTAGTGTTGCGCCGATGCCATTTTTTGGCCCCGATACCTGGCTGTGCAGTATCAGCCGATACCGATACCATAAAAATGTAAAATAATTTCCATCATGGCTTTGTCAAGCTGCTGCTTACCTTTGTGAAGCAGGAAAAAAATCTAATACAAAGTGAATCCAGTAGAACTTTTTATTGCCTAGTGGGTGAATAAACTTATGGCTCTCAAAATGGTATTGGTGCCCTGTTTGTTGGTACTCGCCGATACTCGCCGATATGGTGCAACACTAGTATATAGTTGCTTAGAAAAGTCTGTGCAGATTTGTGACAGATTTCAGATAAAAGAGGGAGAAGTGGACACAACATCTACAGCTTTTATACACTTTTCCTCTTCTCATCTAATATTTTGGCTAACTCCAGGGTACAGCACAGAACGCAAGCTTACAACACCATATAACACACTGCAAAAATGGTCTAGAATTAAATAAAAAATGTCTTAAATAAAGTGTATTTAATCTTAATTTGAGATGGTAAATAGGATGATTTGCCAATGGAATTACAGTAGGTTCTTTACTCTTAAAATGAGATTATTACATCTCATTTTAAATGTAAATTGTCTTGTTCCATTGGCAAAGTGTCTCACTTATCTCCTCAATTCAAGAAAAAAATGCATTTATTATTGAGAAAAAATTACTTATTTAGATTTCAATTTTTTGCAGTGCATGAAGCCTCTTTGTGTTATCTAAGTAATTTATTTCCAAGGGGCTTGATCAAAGTAACATTCATGCGCCAGATCAAGAGACGTGTCCAGATGTTTATTTTTGCAAACCCTTTCTAGCAGATGCTGTCGCTTGCCCACCATGTTTTGCTGTGAGGAACTGTCTGCTTAATTTTTCTAGGAGTGCTTTGCAAACAGGAGGGGCAGGGATGCTGAAATCACATAATTTAGCAGAATGTAGTTTAAACCTCTCCTTAGCCATCTCTTTCTGGAGTCTGTGGAAAGATCTTAATCTGAGGTTTGAAGGGGGTAGAGATAGACTCATACACTGACCGGCCAATATTTTTTAGACCCATATTAGCATTTTTTTCTAGTGAAGGTTCTCCATTTTTTCTTCATAGTGGATACATTTGTAATACATCTTTTTTTGTTTGTTTAAGTTGAGACTCATTCAATATTTGCTATCATTTTTTCATTATCGTGAAAATGGAGGAAGAGAAAGCAGTATCAGTTAGACTGAGTGCCTTTAAGGAAAAGGCTGCATAAGAAGATCTCTACAAATACCGTTTATTTCTACTTCTAGATGAACCAGATATGTTGATTTTCCTGACCTGTATGGTTATCTCCTGTTTAAGAGGTCCGGGTAGAACCACTTCTTCTGTCTCGGGTAAATTGTCTGGAGTGAGGTGAAGGCGGTACTGAATGTAGTCTTCATCTAGCGGTGAGGGGTGGGTGATATTCAAAGACATGGCACCAGTCCCAGACACAATGTACTCACCCCCAACTATTACAGCTGCGGACAGAACAACCTCATATGTTTTAGATACAAAAAGTTTGGGGTCGAAGAAAATTAAATCTGTTATAAAGTGATTTGACTCACCTAAATGAGTAAAAACAGGTCCACTGTTGACAATATAGACCTGGGAGGCATTAACTGGCAGAGTGAGAAAAGTGGTGTACTCTTTGCAATAAAAATAAGAGAGAGGAGAAAGAATTGAGTCAAATAGAGTCAGTTTCTCATGCTTTAGTGTTAAGAAAAAGCAATTACTTATCCAGTCCTTTAATACCTTGGGCACGACCGCCGCTGTAGGAGTCAGATGTCAAAATGCAGGTCGACCCATTTCCACCACACACTCCGCAAACATCCCACGCTTTCCCAGAGTGTAGCACTCCATCACAGCCGAACAGCTGATCCCAGAATGAAAAGCATGCATGAAAAAAAGGGGAACAAGTTGAACTGAATCATCTTCCTGGTATGAGTATTCTTCTTTACCTGGCATCTGCCTCTGAGACAAGCAGCTGTTGCTCCGTATGGAGTTGCGCTATCTGACTCACAGCGAGTACCATCCACAAAATGAGACCCACGGCTCACTATGAAGTCCTCTGCATCTGACTGGCACATGTACCTGCACTGCTCATCGCCTGATTGTCACCAAAGTTTGATAAAATGTGAGTTACTGGACACAGGAACATAGGAAGGAATAAGGGATGCATGACATATAGGGGTAAGTATTGGCATGGGTGTTGCAATACGATACATATCACAATTATTGGGTCACGATATGGCATTATCACGATATTGCAATATCACTATATATCACGTCTTCCACCGTGACTGCCTGAACTACAGATATGGCACTGCGCCACACAGCAAAAGGGCTCCATGGTGCTATTTACCAGAGTGGTGGTGCAGATGTAGCCAATTTTCCTTCATCGTTTTTGGTCAAATGTTTGTTTGTTTTTTATCAATATTAGGAACTGAAAAATCTATATTATATCAGGCAGCTGAAAATCACATTATATCACCTAATCGGTTTTTTTTCCACAGCCCCAATGATATATATCTGTGTTAATATTGATATTAGCCGGGCGTGCAGGTGGGGCCCATGTACGGAGGCCTTAGTCCTCCTTAATCTGGGTTCAAATCCGACCTGTGGTTCTTTGCTGTATGTCTCTCCCCCTCTCATACCTCTTTTCATGTCAGCCTACTTTTGAAAAAACAAGCCACTAGTACTGTAAAAACTCAAAAAAACAAACAAAGAATAACAATATTAATATCGGCCCATGTTGGTCATTTTGAAGCATAACGCTAACGGCCCAATAAGTAAAACTAAGCTGATATTAACAACCAATATTTATTTCCATGTAGTTTCCAGATTTCTTTTTTTTCCAGACGTTGGAAGGAAGGAAGCAGATCGGTTGTGTGACTGATTTTTATGCATCTCAGGATTATGCGTGTTTAAGAAAAGCATTATCAGCGTTGTGTTTGTTTTTCTTCAAGGTGTCAAAAGGATAGGGAAATATATGATTTCTGATCTAAGTAAATATCGGTCATCAGTCATGAGTGTGATATTAATATCAGATATGGGTATCGGCCCAGAATGTTTTGATTATTGTCACCTTTAACAAATCCAATAGCTGGGATCCATTTGTAGAAGGAAGCAGTGTTGGGTAGCAAGTACAGAGGTCGGAGGTCTGTTTGAGAACACTGCTCTGCCATGAACTCCAGCTGGGTCCCCTCACAAGGCTAAAGCAGCGTAGCAGAGAGAGAATGACTCAATTAATCATTTTGCTCTGTGATTCAAAGGAGCTTTCATTAAACTCTAGCAGATTGTTTGCTAAGAGGTTAGTCTCTCCACCTTTAATTGCAATGTTAAATGTTAGTATCCCAAAGTGTCTTTCAGAACAACTAACTACCTGATGTTATAAAAACGTGTTTGTTCATCCACTGTGGTAGTGATACTGAGCTATAGTGCTCCCCAAAAGTTTCAGTATACCTTCAACATTTTATACTGTGGGATTTAACTTTAGTGTTTTTTTAATCGGGACTTTAGTGTTGAAAAAGAATCTGGATAACCAGCACCCCAGGTTCTTCAAAATCCAATAAATGTGTGCACGTGAAGATGCCGTATAGCGAGAATGCGTACCTGACCTCATTTAATATATTGGAGTTCTGGGTACCAAGATTTTTTGTTCAACTCCAGAACCTTGAACCTATCTACTTACATGTCATAAACCAACTTTAAGAAAATCCTTTTCAACCAAAGTCCCTCAAGATATTACTAAAGTAATGTTAAAAGGCCTGTATATAATGTCATATCAGCTACTCTTAGTTATTATACTCTTAGTCTTGCTCACACCAGCTTTCTAGCAAATGTATGCAGAGATACACATATTAGGTTAAGTATCTTGCTGAAGGGCATAGTGATGTAACAAGGGAGGAGGCTCAATTAAAAACCACAACTCTAATGAGGGCAAATCTCCTCCTACTGAACCACAGCAGCCCATAATTTCAGGTCCATCTGTGTTGAGCTGTACTAAAATGAAGGACAAATGTTCAAGATGTTTAAAGCTTAAAGCAGAGTAGGCCTGTCCAAAGTCCAGACCTGAATCCAATAGAGAATCTGATGCCATACTTGAAAATCCTATATCTTTCTCGTTGTTATTATGCACAAAAACTCTGTGGTGGTTTAAACTTGTAGTTAATTTTTTAGAAAACATGAATGGGTTCATGAAGCAGGAACACTTTTGTCAGGCTAATGGGGAGGCCCAGTGTCAACAAAACTAGTAAGAACTTGCCTGTTGGTGACAAAGTTCAGCCTCAATATCTGGACCCTCACAATCAGTCCCTCCAAAAGCAGGTCTGAAAACACATGACACACGTGATCTTTAAAAGCAGCTCTCTGAAGCAAATCTTAAAGCTTGTGTAACACTTGCAACCTTGGGTTGTTGCATTCCCTGGTACGTAGCATGACTCCTCCGCCACATGTCCTAGAGCAGGACGAAAACTCAGACCAGCTGGACCAGGAGCCATTGACCACCACAGAGGAACCAAAGTCATCTGTGGACACACAGCGTCCCTTCAAACACCACTAGAAGACAGAAGGCATAGTGTGCTTGTGCTTTCTTCTACACTTTAGAATAACAGCAGCAGTATTGGTCAGTAAACACATAGAGTGTTACCTGATTGGGTGCACACTCTGTCCCATCCAGCAAAGGAACCAGGAGGCGTTTACAGGAGCCGACATCTTCAGGTTTAACGTGACAGGACAGAACACGGCAAGCTGGCTGATGGAAAATTAGACTATAACTGTAAACATGAATGAACATGTGCCATGGAACTGCATGCATGTTTCTATGAAGTGGGGTTCCATCTAGTGTTGCAGAGTTGTTATTACAGGTAATATACCAGGTCAGGATTGGAGAATGAGCAGGCTCTTGCAGTGCTGCCAAAAGCTATACGACATTGGTCATCAACTCCATAATACAACCCTGGCTTCCAGTCCTGTAGGGAGCCTCCGAGTGCAGGGAAATCTTTGACGCATTCAGCCCTACCTTCACTGGGAACATTTAATAGAGTGATATCTTATATTTCATTGTGTTATCAAGGTCCAATATTTAGATCTTTGACAAGGAATGCTCACAAATTAATGTCTAACATATACAAATATTGCAATTATTTTAGGTGTATACAAACAATTAAACTGAAGCTAGTTTTACTGATTAAAAGATTTGCAAAAAAGGGGGGAAAGATAGAAAAATGGATCTTGATGGATCTTAACATTCCCTTTTTTTAGGTACAGCTGCATTGAACAGGTTGGCATACCTGAAGAAGGTGAGAAGCTGCTGTCTGCTGCAGGGGGACCAGGTCAAATCCACACTGTTATAGCCTCCGTCTGTGGCCATTATGAAGCCGCTCCGGCTGCAGCTGTTCCCTACCCCGTCGTGGTTGATTCCAAAACTAAGTGCAAGGCAGTAAAGTTTAAATTGTAAAACTATCCTACGGTATATGAAAAATTCATCCAGAACGATACTTGTGAAACTTGTGAAAGCGTAATTGCCACATATTCATAATTTTTCACCTGCTGTCTTAGTGCTAGAAAAGATTATAAAAGATTGTATATAAAAAAATTGCAGTTTTTTAATAGTTTTATGAAAAAGTTTTAACCATTAAGGTATTATATCACATACAGGTGGGACCTTTTGTCTGTAACTCATTCCAAATTATGCTGTCTCAGAAATTGAAAGAAAACTTTGAAACAACAGACGTGTAAATTAGAAAAACACAAAATGGAGCAAACTAATAAAAAAAAAACATATATTAGACAAGGTGCCTGCAGTCCCATTCCTTAAACGTTGCTTTCCTGCAAATCTGCTATGTTTCCTCTCTGGTATAACTCAATCATAAATCCCACCTGTAATTTACCACAGATTGAGGGATTATTCTTTCTTATACCTATGTCCAACTTCATGAGCGATGGTGATGCCCAGGTCGAAGCCTGTGTCCTCTGTGATCACGCAGGGCCATTCCCTGGAGCAGACCCCTCCAAGCTGTGTCACCCCTCTGACCTGTTTGTTCCCGTCTGGCAGCTCCAGATCGTACCTTCAGATAACAAAGCATTTATACAATCACCATGTTTCCTTGTTAATAAAACACAGTGCCCTGCAAAAGTAACATGAACACTTATCCTTTTCATATTTCGAAGAAAGTTTGAAGCACAAACTTTTCTTTTTTTATCCAGATTTTAAACCAAAGCAAAAGTAAAAAAAAAACATATGTACTTGAAATAAAAACATGAATTGTTTCAAGTTGTTTTGCCAAAAATTTAAGTGTTATTTGCATTGATATTAGTCAGTCTCATTTACTCTACCATCCCTAAATAGTGTCCGCTGTCTACATACTACTATACCAAGGTTTGAGCTATGCTATTTGTTTTCTAAAAGACTGCAAAACCTTCCAAGAGATGGCCATAAAATAGAATAGAATAGAATAGAATAGAATAGAATAGAATGGAATGGAAGAGAAGAGAATGGAAAAGAATGGAAGAGAATGGAATAGAGGAAAATATAATGGAATAGAATAGATTGAAGAGATAAAAGAGCAGAGAAATAGCTCTACCTGCATTGAGGAAATCTGAGTTTGTTACCTAAACTAACACGCTCATTGATCTACAGCTGAGGTGAGAAAATTTATTGATAGACCATCAATTAGTAATATCTTTCATAAATCTGGCATTTGTGGAAGAGCAGGAGGAAAATAATTTGTTTAGTGAATACAAAAAAAAAAACTCCATTTGCAGTTTACCACAAACCCTGTTGGGCACCTAAACCTCTGGGAGAAGGTCCTCTAAATAGATGTGACCCAGTGTAACTCTTTACCAAAATGCTGACATCATGCGGTGGACATGCTAAATTAAAGACAATTCTAGAAGAAAATCACAGCTACCATAAACTGAATAAAGTCAAAGTAGTTTAAAAAATCTGGAAAATATTTAAGTGATAAAGAGGATTTTTACAATAATGAATATGTTTAGAGTTGCATAGATTGTATCCATACCTTGTTACATATAACAGGAGGTCTGCATGTAGTGGGTCTGAGTCATTGGAGGGGTTGATCCTTCTGCCCCAGTCACACACACTCCTCAGAGAGGAAGTGATGTTGGTGGACATTTGGATCTCTGGCTAGAAGAGGTGGATTAGGCAAACATTAGAAGATAAACATTTTCTATAGTTCTACTTGGAGTGTTGACAGTGGCTAGCTCAAGTGGTATGTCACCCCCTCCTGCAAACAGGAAGCCTGGCTTCGTATCCCAGCTGGGGGGGAATTAGTTGCCAGTGTGGGTCCTAAGGCAATGCCTTTTGGCATGTTGTGTTTGCAAAGGGAATTGCACTTGGAATCCTGAGGTTCTGAGTTCAAGCCCCACTCCCACAGACTGCCACTCTTGGGTACCTAATTAAGACCCTTAACTCTACACTGCTCACCGGGCGCCGCACAATGACAGCCCACTGCTACCCAAGGGGATGGGTTAAATGCAAAGAGTTAATTTTGTTGCCCTGTTCTTGAGAAAGTGTCAGGACAAAAAAAAAAAAAAACTTTTATTCTCAGTAGATAACTTTACATCAGGGATCAAGAACACGTGGCATTTCCAAAGGGTCCATCTTAAGGCCACAATTTATTAAATATCTACATACTCCTCCTAACTAACAACTCATGCTGCCTTCTTGTGGTATCGTGATTATAGTAAACACAAAAAACATTGCACAGCAACGTGTCATTTCTGTTGGAAAATTGTATGATGCCAAAGTTGATGAGATGATGTAAACTTTGACCTTTCAACATGGCAGAGGGCAGCAAAACAATTGTGTATGGAGAGTTCTGCATCGTTAAGCCTTCTCTCCTGTTGTTTTTGTAGCTGGGACATAGCTTTTTTCAAAAAAGAAAATGTAAATGTGTTGTTTTCAAAATTTCCATCAATGTTTCATTTTTATTCAGGTGCATCCTCTTTTTCCTGTAACATATGAATTAGGAAATCTATAACTATCTTACCCAAGTAGCAGGTCATAATAATCTGTGGTTCCATCATGATTCTTTTCTCTTCCTACTTTGAAACTGAAAAAGTTAGCTCACAGCTTCAGCTAATCCTCCTCAAAAGCACCAATCAGCCTGTAAATCTTGATGTAGTGATGGACAGACCTGAACCTTCAGAGGCTCATAAAGACACTAACCAAGTTGGCCTTCTATCAACTAAAGAACATCTCCAGGATTAAAGAACTAATATCTCAGCAGGATTCATACATTCATCTTTAGTAGAATTGATTATTGCAGTGTTGTCCTCACAGGTCTGCCTAAAATGTGGATCAGACTGCTGCAGATAATCCAGAATGCTGCTGCCTGCATCCTTTTTTTTTTCATGTAAAGCTCTTTAAATTGTATTGTCATTGAAATGTGCAATATAAATTAATCTGCCTCACCTTAACTTGATCTCAATGAATGTTTTATCACCAGCTCACTATTACACATCCCAACCATTAAGTTTTAGTATGCACCAGCCCTAATTTTACTTTGTAAGCAAATGTCCTATATCTCCTAAATCCAACCTCTTACCTCGGGCTGTGACATGATGATCATGCGGACCAGGTGTACCCTCATGTTGGCACCCAGGGTCATGTCTCTGAGCAGCTCAGACGCCTGGGGAGAATGCATAGTAGTGATCACATCTGTATACGTTTTTTCTGCTGAGAGTTAGTTATTATATAAAATACACAGTGTCTTAGCAAGTGTTTAGCTCTAATTCATAATTTATTGACCACTCCTTAGAGCAGCCTTATTGTATGTTTGACCTAAATTTCTATCCACTGAAGGTTTAGACTTACAATATTTAGGTTGGTGAGAATATATCGTTCTGTGTCCTGTTTGTGGACCTGCTGGACGTCGGGCCCCACAACCACCAACAGCTCTAGGTGTGTGATGTCTGGCATCAGAGTAGAGCGACGTAATCGAGGCTTTACTATGAAGGGAAGAAAAACATATAAACAAATAAGAAACGGTTGTTGAGCATGAAAGTTGTTTCCAAATGGTTCTTTCAGTTCATTAATATAACATAGAATGCTGTTTATTCAAAATGCTGCAAATAAGTAACATGAGCTGAATTCTCGTTTTGCATCACATACCTGTAGGTTCAGCAGAGGAATCTAAAGCAGAGAATTTTTCCTGTAGTGTTTGGATGACACAGACTGCATTAGTTTAATTCAAAGTGAGTCCACTAACAATCTTTACCTGTTTGTTAAATTACAGAAACAGTTTACTATGTATTTCATCATGTGTGACAAATCACCACAAAATGTATAATGTTAAGGGTAAAAATAGGCAACACATGATTTTCTTCTTTTTGTCAAATCTTCTTTGCAATTAATATCCCTTAAACTGAGTCAGATTAAATAGAAAGCATCTGAACATGCATTTTTCTGCAGATTTTAACTGGATTTAATTATGGGCTTAAAAAATACTTTGATCAAATCCAATCCAACATGCTCCTCGGCGAACCACTGCGTCAATCTCTGATATTTTCCCACCTATAACAGCTGTTTTTCCAGAACTGAACTTAATTTTGCTTCATCCATCATTGCAATTAATTCTGAACAGCTTCCCTGCCCTTGTCAAAGAAACAATTGCCCCAGAATGATGCAGCCACTACAATGCATCATAGTGAAAAAATTTTTGGTTCTACTTATAGTGAGGTAAAATTTGACTTATGATAACTTTGTTTACATACTAACTGACTTTAGGAGTTAGTTAGTATATATATATATATATATATATATATATATATATATATATATATATATATATATATATATATATATATATATATATATATATATATATATATATTAGTGCTGTCAATCGATTAAATTTTTTTAATCGCGATTAATCGCATCAATGCCTGAGTTAACTCGCAATTAATCGCATTTTAATCGCAAATTTTTTTTCTGATTGAAAATCATTTAAATACTCTCGATGACATACAAAAAATACATACAGACTAGGTTTGTGCCAATGTTCTTTTTTTTAAATGAAAACAGGTCACAGACACTGATTTATGCCATAGAAACATATGGCAAGAAGATGGGGAGGCATGTAGCAAAAAATAACAAATATGTAGCCAAAAAAAAAGGCCCTGAAAACAGGCTGATGTAAAAGACAGTCTTTACAGTTAATACAGTCTTTTGAACAAAGACAAGCATTTTACCCTACTGCTATAAAATGTAGTACAGTTAACATTAGATGTTAATTAACCAAGATAATAATGAACAATTTTCAATCAATACATCAAAATCAATAGACCGACATCACTAGATGGAGGTAGTCAATGCTCTAGAAAGTTACTTTTCAGCCTCTTAACAAAAATGAGAACACACACACACCCACACACAGACACACCCACCCACCCACCCACACACACACACACACACACACACACACGATACCGACTTGTGGCGTACACAGACAGCAATACTGCCGTAGCAGATTCCATTTCACCTCAGTACTCTGTTTTCTCAGCGCATTTCAGGTTGCTACTAGTTACCAGACACTCAACTTGTTTGTTGGTGGTGGGGCTTAAAGAAAAGGCACTAGCGTCACCCAGTGTATGAGCGTCTTTTTCCCTTGAGGAGCTCCGCTCTAGAAGCCTATGAGAAATGCATACACTGGGGGAAAATAGCCCCGCCTTCCCGCAGGCTGCAGCGGGATGTACTTGGAAAATTGTACCATAAAACCACATAGCGTTAATCTCACGTTAAAAAAATTATCGCCGTTAAAATGGCCTCGCGTTAACACGATAATTTTGACAGCACTAATATATATATATATATATATATATATATATATATATATATATATATATATATATATATATATATATATATATATATATATATATATGCAAATAGGCTGTATAATAAGACATTCAAAACTTTTCTTATTTCTTTCCTAGAAAATATTGCACAGCCGTGCAGTTTTTTCAACCTACCGCGTTCTAATTAAGAATTTGTATTTTGAAGTGCGCCATTTACATGTAGTAATACATAATTTATCTTTCATTGGTAAAGTTCTCTGTTTCTACTTTAAAGTTGAAGAGTTCAATGCACTTTGTATCCCAGAGAAGCAGAATGACCACAGCAGAGCTCTTGTTTACCCACAGCTTTCCACCTACCTCTTCCTGAGGAGATCCAATTAAAGTATGGAAGCCAGGCAGTAGAAGCAGAAGCCATAACACAGTCTTAAAACCCATTTTCCTCCTTATTTCTGTGCGTCTACCTGCTCCGCTTCGGCCCTCTATGCAGGTATGAGCCAAGCCATGAGTGTATGAGTAACATGTTTATGTAAACAGTAAGGACAAAGTTGATGTATGTCATACGTCATTTCCAGATTTTTTTTTATTTTTTTTGCTTTCAAATCTGAGATCAAAAGGGCATCTCATTTTAGATGCCTTTTTGAGTGGGATGACTAATATGTGAAAATTTTGATCTTGCTTCATAGCAACAAAATGTGTTATTTAAAGTAAAGGCAAAATGCATATGTTTGACTTGGATTAAATTTGATCACTCATCAGTGGAGTCTCAGTGAAAATCTCCAACATTAAAGTACTAATG
Organism: Cyprinodon tularosa; assembly: GCF_016077235.1. Taxonomy (NCBI): domain Eukaryota; kingdom Metazoa; phylum Chordata; class Actinopteri; order Cyprinodontiformes; family Cyprinodontidae; genus Cyprinodon; species Cyprinodon tularosa. The sequence goes on along the minus strand of NW_024038897.1, from coordinate 806,657 downwards.
TCCTTTAAAACCTGATTGAGACATTGATCTATTTTAGAATTGATTACTGCAGTGTTGTTTTCACAGGTCTACCTAAAATTTGGACAAGACCACGGCTACTGATACCAAATGCTGCTGCCTGCATCCTCACTGGAACTAAGAAAGTAGAGCACATCATCCCAGTTCTAAAATCATTCCAACACTTTCTTGTATCTGAGAAAATAATCTTAAAAATACTTCTGGCAGTCCATAAACACTGAATGGTTTACGGTCAGAATACAGACTTGTTGTTTGTGGATCAACTGCCCAAACCACTCAGGTCTTCTGGCTCAAATCTACTTTGCATAACCAGAACCAAAAATAGAGGAGGCTTGTTTATTTTTATGCTGGTTCCATGCTGTTCAGTGAATGCTGTTCAGTGAATGCTATTCAGTGCAGCGAGGAATGCTCTGATCTTTATATTGGAGAAACCAAACAACCTCTCCACAGACGCATCGCCCAACACAGAAGAGCGGCCTCCTCTGGACAAGACTCTGCTGTACATCTGCACCTGGTGGACAAAGGACATTCTTTTGAGGACCATGATGTTCACATTTTGGATTAAGAAAATAGGTGGCTTGAGATGGGCGTGAAGGAAGCCATCTATGTTAAGAGAGTAAAAACAACCTTAAACAGAGATGGTGGACTCAGATTCCAGCTTCCGAAAACTTACAATTCAGTTATTCAAATTCAGACATTTTGAAATGAGGAAGCTTCCTGGAAGGGAAGCGAAACGTCTTCAAACCTTGGATCCCAAGTCCAGTGGATTGTTTTTTAAACTTTTACGGAATATATTTGTTATTATTTGGGACTCAATGGAGTCTTACATGCTTTATTTAGTAACCAAATGTCAGACCCTCTCATATTCATACAGTTGTGCTTGAATGTTTACGTGCTGATTAATATTTTATTTTTATAGCATAATAATTTAGCACTTTTTAAATGTATTTTTACTTTTACCCGACCTAGTGTTAATTTATAATTGTCTTTAATGGTAGGGTGTGTAAACTTTCAAGTACAACTGTATTTAGCCTGCCACATTAACCCTCCTGCTGTCATAATTTTCCAAGGGTGTTAGTGACTTTTGTGGCCTCTAGAGGGCAGACTTGAGCTTTAGTAAAAAATAAATGAAGAGGCAGGCATGTACAGCAGTTCTCTGGAGAATTGAAATGTAGCTCTCATGAAGCTCATTAAAGGCTTGAAACCAACTGTACAGCACTTTTTAAAAAGAAATTTTGTCAATTTTTAAATGCAATAATGCCTGAATTTCAATAACAAAAGTATTTTTTTCTTCTTGCTGTAAAGTAATGAGAGACTTGAAAGTTTCCTCCAATTTCGCCCTACCCAAGCTGCAGTGTTTCTACTCAGCCCCTATCTGTCTATACCTGATGGGGAATACTTTATCTCAGCAACTCTAGGATCCAAAGCCCATCTGCCATTGTTCTGCCTGTTGTCAGCCTGGATTAACAGCTGGCCGGTGAGGCTGCTGCACCAGCATCACCACTCATCTGAAACCTCAGTGCTGGATCTGTCAAACACAAGGCTGTGATAAATGCTGTTATATCTTCACGTCCATATCTGTTCCCTCTAAGGAGAACAAGAATTTTATATTTATGATGTCCTCAATTATACATAACCAGCCATATGGGATACTCAAGTGGGCACAAGCATATGACGCCTCAGGGAAAGTATTGTTTGGTTGCAGCTTTTTTCTGGAAAAAGGGAAGAAGCTGTTCATTGTCAAGAAGTTTACAAAAGAAACTGATCATCCTTTTTCCGTTTTACTAGAATTCCAGAGCCTGTTTTCTATTTTATTGTAAAAACAGGAAATAAAACTCCCCTTCGGCGTTCAGACTGTACTCTTAAGACTTAATTTTATTATAAGCCATGCCTCTTTTTTTCGGATTTAGAGAGGCACTAATTTTGAGTGGATCTGATTTTGTCCATTAAAGGACATCCTCTTATCTGCTGCTCTTTGTCATCATCTCCGTCTATTGCTCTAAAACAGTGAACAGCTTCTACTGCCCCCCACCCGAGGAGCTCTTTGGGTGACCTTTTTATGATTGTTTATAGCCATATGGAGGACATACAGTGCTTTTAAACAAAGTATTTCTTCCTGAGTGATCTATTTTCTTTTGGTATTTTATTCATCACACTTAGATGTTTCACATAATCTAACAAATAATGAAATGAGAAAAATAACCCAATGAAATCCAAAATGTAACATTTCAGTTTTCTTTTCATTTATCCAAACCAACATGACTTTATTTGAATATTCTGCTGTTTCTAAATCATCTAAACAGAAATGTATCTTTTTCTTTCATAAATATGGACGGGGTTCCGCTAGTTACACCCAAGCCTGTTTACAGCCAGACTGTTAACAATGAGAAATCATCAAAAATAAAACCTGTCTGAGAAAGAAAAAGAAATCCACATGTTATTCCCATATTCAAACAAAATCAAGAACAGTGAAAAACAGTCCCATCTATCAACATCTGAAGGGTTACAAAGCTATTTTTAAGGATTTGGACTCCTGATGAACTACAGTCTCTGGAAATAGAGAAAACTTGCAGTATCAGTGAACCTTTCCAGGAGTGGTATCGCTACCAAAAATACATCAACGGCTACATTTGGAGGTTGGAAAATAATCTAAGAAATCTAAAGGTCATGACCCCCTACATCTAAAGCTAACCAGTATAAAACTAAAAGCCAGTCTGGTTGGATGTAGTGTGATAAAATGGGGTTGCTTTGCTTCTTTAAGACTCGGCTGAATGTCCAGTGATCTGTCCTTCACCTTAAGTTCACCCACACCTGGACTCTGCAGCAGAACTATGATCAGACACTAGAGTATCCTCTTTTGAATGGTTAGAAAACCAACTAAATCAAAACTGAACGACTTAGAGTTTTATCAAGTCCCATCATGGGCTGCTCAGTGGTGCAGTGGGTAGCACTGCTGCCTTGCAGGTTCTGGGTTCAATTCCCAGTCCAGGCTCTTTCTGCATTGAGTTTGCATGTTCTCCCTGAGCATGCGTGGGTTCTCTCCAGGTACTCCAGCTTCCTCCCACAGTCCAAAAACATGACTGTTAGGTTAGTTGGCTTCTCTAACTTCTCCTTAGGTGTTTGTGTGAATGGTTGTTTGTCCTGTTTTTCTCTGTGTTGCCCTGCAATGGACTTGCAACCTGTCCAGGGTATACCCCGCCTTACCTTTGTTCATTATATAAAACATATAAAAAAGCTAAAAGAAATAAAAAAAAAAAGAAAGAAACTCCACCACAGATGGCTACTTACTTTTCTTGCCAGAGTTTCTATCTTTAAGTCTCGACAAAAGGGAATGTCTTTGTATGACATAGCTTTCTTATAGATGTGTTAAATGGATGTGTTCAGTATTGTTTTCTCCATATTTTACAGGGGAGTTCCCCAGGATTCTGTCATTAGACCAGTTATGTTTGTCATTCATATAAATCAAACTACATCTTTAGTACATGTCTATCTATCCATATGCTTATAACAGATTTATTTGTTGACGTTCAAACCGTCTCCTTGCACCGTTCTCAATGCATTATTATTGTCAAACTCAGAAAAATAGGATCCAGTATTCAAGATGGACAAACAGATTTCTCAAAATGTTTATTGGAAAGAGAACTGCAGTGAGCAGTGTTGGCGTCTAAGGCAGGGACCTCTGCAGGACGAGACAAAAGGTTAGTGACCATGTCTCTCTGGAGGTGGATGGTAACGAACGTGTGAGTCATTATCATGGCCTAATACTTCAGTCCATACCCAGAGGGTCTGGTTGGTTCCTGCCGGCCAGCTGCCAACATGACGCAGTGAGCGCTGACCACAGAGTCCCAGATGCAGATGTATTGGTGGTTGGAGAACAGGCAGGAGATCAGAACCAAGCAGACGAAGACAGGCAGGATAATCCAGAGGGCGAAGCCAAAGCCAGTGTCAGGGATGTGCTTGGTCAGAGCCAGGAGATCAGAGATACAAAGAGATGCAGAGTGAGAATTCAGAATGGAGTCAGGAATACATTTCAGTACACAGACAGGCAGAAATTCGGCAGGAGTCAGAAGACAGGTCAGGCAAACAGATCGGAAGGGGGAAAGGCAGGTTCAGAGGTCGAGAGGCAGAACAGGTCAGGATCAGGCTATTTGAAACACATGAATGCTGGAAAACTTCTCACAACTGGCTTGAAATAATCTGACACTGATGACTGGTTTGGGTGCTAGTTAAATAGAGACTAAAGCAGGTGGATCAGATGAGCAGGTAATGAGAACTGGATGGAGCTAAGCAGGTAAAAGAAATGAGTAGATATCAGTACCAAGATCATTGTAATTATTATTGCCTCCCATTCTAAAAGTTCTATTTGATTTTAAACATTGTTTAAACTCTTCAGCCCTTAACATTTTCTTCACAAACCACTAAAAGACTAGAAAACTTTTTTGTTAAGAAAAACTGTCACTGAGAGACAGTTGGGCTAAAAATATCTGTGCATCTGATGAAAACCTGAATTTCTAAACACAGAGTGATTCTGTTACTGTCATACATTTCAACTGTTATACTATTCTGTTTTTTGTGCTCAGTTTTAAGTGCATTTGCTCTGCTTCCTTCAAAAATCTGAGTAGTGTTATTGCAATAAACAGGCCTCAAAACTCAAAAGAAATAAGAGTATTTCCTTAGTGGGTTTTCCAAATATGAGGGAGTATTTATTTTTTTAAAGTTAAAATGTAGAATGTTAATTTTAGAAGCTTGACATCTCACTTATTAGCTGAAAGCATACTGTGCCCACTGAACCAAATGTTTTGTGTTGATTGTGCTTTTTTATCTTGCAAGTTAGCAATTATTGCCTCAACTAGAACGCCTTGACTAAATTTAGCAAGTTTTTGATCATTCTGACACATTGCATTTTCTGTTCCAAGTTAGGTACATGGTTATTTATAAAACTGCCAAAGTGATGGATCAGATGTTGAATCAAACTTATAGCAAAGCATAAAAATATCGCTTAAATGGCCTGATAGCATCTATTTTTCAAACCTACAGACATTTTTCTCTCTATCATTGTGTCATTTGTTTAAGCACAGGTGTCTTGTTCTTCAAGCTGCAGTGTAGTGAAATGTGTAAACCCAGCACTGTTTCTTCCTGCTGATGAAGTCCTCACTGCTTTTCATAGTTCTCTCTGCTAAATTAAGATGAATACTCTGTTGATCCTATCATGCAAGCCCCAAGATGACGACATTCCATGCAGAAATGTATTATTGAGGGTGCTGAAACTCAGCGCTAAAACAATGTATATGGATATGTTCCAATTTTAGGTTCTCTTGCAGAAGACCCCATACTGTATTAGCATATGTCAGCATTACATGGGGATCCAAAGAAGTTGCAGCGGCATTTAACGATGCCCTGCTGCTGATGAGTTAATGATCGCAGTGTGTGAGCGCTGTCTGATAAATGGACAATTATGCAGTAATTGCACACAATCCTTTCAAGGGGAAGTGCTCCTATAATGTGTGAAGGAAAAAAATAAGAAGCATCAGTACTTGACAGCAATGTTTGCTGCCTTAACAGGTCTGACTTTGAGTTTGCGTTTGTTTGAAGGTAAATGAATAATCAATGAGTGGGAGTTGCATGTGATGCTGACATATTTCAGTCTACATGTGTAGGTCTCTGTAGGCAACATTTCGGAAATTAGCGTGGGATGACCTAAATGTGCTGCTTGTTCTCTCCAGCTCTCCATCAGTGACAGAGCTGTAAACAAAAAGGAATGTAAATTGTGCCCTGAAGTGATGCCAGTTTAAAAAACAACCCAAAAAAACAGTAGGTGAGCAGTTTTAATGTGTTTGATTTACAGACAATACACCTCCATCCTTAGCTTAGGAGAATGACAGCAGCTATATCCCTTATATGTACCAAAAGAGGCTGCTTGTGATAAATGGTGGTTCTTCAAAGCAAATAAATCCATATAGGTGCAGCTATATCAATGACATCTACCCTTATAAAATTTCACCTCTAAAATTTCAACTTTCCTCTAAGTTTTAACTGCAAGGAAAGTTTGAATTTTTATTGATTTACTCAACTTTGTATGACCTCAGTCACATTCTCTCTTTGCCGATAGGGTTATTGGAGATCTAGCTGACTGGATTATCTGCAGGGAAGGGCATAGGAAAACAAGCTGAGTTGCCCATGTCAGGATCCAACATTCCAAAAAATGCAGCAGGGCGATTCTGCTGCAAAATGTAGATTTACAAATCCAGTGAAATGAGCACCTGTTTACCTGTTGCTGATGCAAAGAGACTACTAAAAGCATGAACTTTAGCGAGAATCTTAATCGAACATGTGTCTAAAAGCAACAGCAAAAACTATTAATAAAAGTTGTGGGACAATGTCTCAAAAATGCATCACTAATATTGAGGGTAAATACAAATAACAATAACAGATTGATAACAGATATGTAGCATAATACTTTTGTATATGTACAAAAAGCTTTTATTGGTAAATAAAAGAAACATCAAGCCTCTTTTTGAAACAGATATGATTAGATAACTTTAGCTCATAATCTATGCAAACATCATGTGATTAACTTGTGTTTTTAGGTATTGAATGAGACTTAAGACTTAGTTAATTGCTAAATAAGTTCATTTGAATTAAGTGGTTCTGTTTTTCTTATATGTTGCTGTAAATGTGAGCAACAAAACAATAGTCTAAAATCAAATCATCATGTCTATAACTTACCTGAACCAACTCTGAATATTTAAAATGTTATCCCTATTCTTAATACAGTTTATATATGTTTAATAAAGGGAAAGGACAAACTTAAAAGATCTGTGACATTTATTGATAGTAATTTCAGTTCAGGTTAGTGTTTTTATATGGCACTAATTCACAATACATAACCTGAAAAACACTGTACAAAGGCAAATTAATCAAATCATACAGAGAGATTGGTTAAATATCCACTTTCTAATGATATCGAGCTGACTGCCTTGAGTCACAGACTTGGCAGGATTCAATATTTCTGGATCAGCATGTAGCAATAGTAGAATTTGCTTTCATTGTTTCAGTCACTATACAGCAATCCCTCATGTGACGATTGCATGCAACAAAAGTGGGAACAGGAAGAAAACTCATGCAGAATCAGGCTCAGTGAGAGCTGCCTTCTGTCCATGCCAACTGGGGGTTCAAGGAGACAAGGTCACAGAAGCACTGATCCATAAATACGTCATATGTTAGATAGGGTAATTGGTAAACTAGCTCAATTGGTGGCTCTTTCTAGGAAAGAAATGATTAAACACATTAGCTCCACTTATTTTATTAAAGATAAAAAAGAGCACATTTAGTTAGCGAAAGCCTCAAAGAGAAACAGGACTTAACACTGAATATCAGGCCGAACTCTATCATATATAACAGAGGTTGTTGACGGTAGCAGTCCACCTGATGCCTCCCTCCAGGATGATGTCACAGCTAAACAGAGAGCCAGGCCAGATGAAGCTACTATAGTAATAGAAAACAGAGAGAACATAACATTAGAAATTGAACTAACAAATACTGCAGAATGAGAGAATAGAGATAGAATCAAATCGATTGATGAAAAGGGGTCCCTATGCCCTCCAGCAGTCTAAGCCTATAGCAGCATAACTACAAAGATAACTCAGGATAACTTCAGATGCTCTATAAGCTTCATCAAAAACAAAAGTTTTAAGTTTAGCCTTAAAAGTTGAAAGAGTGTCTATCTCACGGACTAAAACTGCTAGTTGTTTCCATAGGAGAGGAGCCTAATAACTAATTGCTCTGCCTCCCATTCTACTTTTAGACAATCTACAAACTGCAATAACCATGCAGATTGAGAGCATAGTGCCCTGTTACGAACCTAAAGAACAATCACATTGCTGATGTAAGATGGAGTTTGCTTATTTAGGTCTTTACATGTAGGAATGAGATTTTTGAATTCAATTCTGGATTTAAGAAAATGCCAATAAATGAAAGGGGAAAAATTATCTTTTTCCTTTTCGTCTGGCTGCAGCATTTTAGATTAGCTAAAGGCATTCAACTACATTCAGTCGACTTCCTGATAATAAAGAATTTCAGTAGTTAACCTTAAAGTTAAAAATGCATGAATTAGTTTGAAATTTTTCAGATATTCCAGAGAGAAAATCTATAAACCTGTTTAATATGGGATTTGAATAAAAAAACAACAACAACAAAAAAAAACCAAGATATTTTACATTGTTAACAGAGGCCAATTTCATGTCATTCACATGAAGTGACTGACTAACCAGTTTCTTTTTCAACAACAATAACTTCTGTTTTGTCCAGATTCAAAAGCAGAAAATGTAAAGTCATCCAGTTTTTTTGTCCTTGGTTGCCTGCAATCTATGTAATCAGTTAGTTTCATCAGGATTACAAATAAACCTGAGTATCATCAGCATAACAGTGGAAATGAATCCCATGCTTTATGAGATTATTTCCAATTGGAAGCAAATCTATAGTACAAATATTTTGTGCTATGACTAATATGGTATCTTTTTGTGTGCTTCATGATAATGTTGGTGAACCCATCCTCAAACAATATCACTAATGCGTATATAAACTAATTTTGCAGGTGCTTATTAACATGTTCTAACAAATCAATTCAACTATTTTTTAATGTGAGAACATGAGTTTAAAGACTTTGAAAAGCAAACAAATATCAGATCTTTAAGAATATCAAAAATATTTGTATGTCAAATTAAAAAATATGCAACAATCCATGAAAGAGACCTATAGCTATTAGTTTTCAAAGGCAACCCAAAGACCATGAGTTTTCTCCACCTGTATGGTATAAAGTATACAGGAATGGTTAGCAGTCAGGCCCCAATAATGTAAATTTTAATAACTTAAATTAAATGAGGTACAGGCCCTTTTTTTTATGGAATTTAACAATGCATTTAACCCATCTAACCTATAATATGATGGATGTATGTTTAGGTAGGATGATCTCTTAAAAGATTAGCTATGGAAGTAAGAAATACCCATTGAAAGAGTTATATCTACATTGGCCTATTTCATATTTTACATTTGAATATAAAATGAATAATAAAACAATAAATCACAATTATTTTTGAGTTGAGTGTCCGTAATAAACATCCATGACATTAATGGAATAGATGTCATAAAGTGAAGGGGATTGATTATGAGAAGTAAGGTGTTAAGAGAGACACATTAGAAAACAGATGATCCCCTATCTGCTTTTGACCACGAGAAAGAACCATATCGGCATTTATCACCATTTTTTCTGTTTACATGTCTATTCCTTAATGAAATATCCAATACCGGAAGCATAGTCAGACATTATATACCGTATGTCCTAAGTTATTTCATTTCTAAAGTGATTTTTTTTTTCATTGTGTTTTGGTTGCTCAAAAAATCAGAGTCTGAAAGTTTAAGAAAGAACAGAGAGAACTAGCAAAAAATAACAGATAAAAAAAAGATAGCAGAAAATGACAAAATGCAACTATAGGAGGTGTAAAATAGTAAAAAGTATATACATATAATACTTTAGAATATCTGTCAGGAACATTGGCATCATTTTCAGTAGCATTTCATTTTTATATAGGGGGTGCCTGGGGGTGGGGGTCTTCTATATTCTATATATAGAGGAGGTAAGTGAGACACTTTGCCAATGGAACAAGACAATTTACACTTGTTTTCTCATTTCAAGTACATAAAATCATTTCAAGTACATAAAATCAAGTACATAAATTATCTTATATTAATTGCAAAAGATACTCATTCCATTGGGAATCACCTTATTTACCTACTTGAATCAAGAGTAAACAAACTTGCTTTTTACTTATTTCTAGATCCTTTTTGCAGTGTGGTTGAAGTTTGTCCATGCCAACACTTACTTGTCATTTTATAAAAAGAAGGAGGTTTGATCTACTCCTATTTCATCATTCTGCTTTATTCTATCTCTATCCTCCCACTCTGCAGAATCTGTTAGTTCAATCTCTAACATTCTGCTCTTTCTGCTTTTTCTTATAGTAGCTTCATCTGGTCTGTTCCTGTTTGGCTGTGACACTATCCTAGAGAGAAATATCAGCTGTGCTGCTGCCATCAACACCTTTATTTATAGATGTTGGAAATTGGCCTGTTTTTTCAGTGTAGTCCTGTTTCTCTGACTGTGACTGACTGGATGTGCTCTCTCCATCCTCTGACATGGGAGCTGGCTCGGAGCTCACCTGCCTGGCTGTGTGTTTACTGGACAGGGCCGCCTTTTCCAGCTTCCAGCCTCGGCAGATGGCCTGGTTCTGTAAAAAAATTGATTTAATCGATTTTGGATTGATTCCTTTACATTTTTGCAAAATCGATTTGTAGGGAATGAGATTGATTAGTTTTATAGTGTATACGCGTATGACATTCACATTCAAATGAGCAAGCGTGTGCAAATGCCGACCCAAATAATACACCGCTTAGCAAGCTGTCCCAACTGAAGTCTGATGTCTGGCACCATTTTGGATTTAAAACAGCTGAAGATAATGTGCTGGATATGTGAAATTAAGGTGACTTCCCATTACATCAAGGGCGTACAGTAGGTTTGATCTCAACTTTGGTAGGGACACTATTGGTCTTAAGTTGAATTAGTCTGATGTCATTAGTCCTATGCATTATGCATGCTCCTATTTTTTTTATGCTTGACGTTAGCATCAGGGCGCATTTAGTGTAAAGAGAAAACAGAATTTTTTTTCTACATTTATACACATTTTATAAGGACTACAAACAAGATGCTGTTTATCAATGTTTGAAGCATCAGTGGCTTGGAATAATGTAAAATTGGGACAACCTTAAACTTTGAAAAGGGTTACATTTGACTTACAAGTGACTAAGACGGAAGGTAAATACGTGCCTTTTTAACCAAATATAGTATAAATATGTCTTTTGTATGTGTATTTATCAAGTATTTTCTATAGTTAATATGCAGAGGTAAACAGAGGTAAAACCCACTTTTATATTTTTTAAATCTGATATGCTGATATTCTCTGCATTGTAAAACAAAGCAAAATGACATATTCAAGGGACTGCAAATAGAGTTATTGTATTTACATGGGCGTGGTGTGGGAACTATAAGAGGAACTGGCACTGAGCATTTAAAATATTAACTTCAATATACAAGTTGTGAGAAAAGAAGCGACTGCTGCAACAACGCTGTATTGTAAATTATAAACATGTTATTCACATTGAATTATTGGTAGGGACAAGTACCGGTAGGTCGAGCCACTATTTTGGTAGGGACATGTCCCTATGGTCCCTATGCAAACCTACGCCCATGCATTACATTGATAATAAGTGGCGCCTCGGATCTCGTGCTACAGACCATCAAGAATACTTCAAGCCAGACAGCTGTAAATATAGCCAATAGGTCAACTGAAGACATCAACAAATGGGGGCTGACCAGCAAACACCCTGTAGTTGTTACAGACAATGCTGCAAATATGGTTTGTGCAGTGAAGATAATGCAGCTCATGCATGTCTGCTGTGTCCCCACTGTGTCACACCTGCTTGCTTGTGTAAGGCTTCACTTTTTCACTTTTCACAACAAGTTTGCGCTTTTGAGACAGTTTTGTTCACATCTCAGGTTTAAACTGTCTGATTTACAAGTTTGCACTTTGTGATTAAGATGACAGGAAAAAAGAAAATACATGAGTATTTTGAAACACAGTTGAACCACTTTCATTATTGTAAAAACAGATAGAAAGGATATTAATTGATTTAGAACTGTATGTATTCAGGACTTAAGCGAAAATACCCTAACCTGACTCCGCCAGATGTATTTGCTCCGCATATCCATCTGGAAACCTTCCGTTCAAGTAATTTTGGAAAGGGGTGAAAATACTGGTGATAGACGGGCCAAATAAACCAATCAGATCAATGAAGCATATGACGTACTAACAGAGCGACGATGAAGAGGAGCCAATTGATAGATCAAACTCTTGACGAAACCAGTCGGGAGAAGAGCAAAAGCATCTTTTCCTCTGAGAAAAGCCTCCAGAGCAGTGTTTTGCTCTTCTTTCAGTGAGGAAATACTCTGTAATTCCGATAAAACTTGCTCGATAGCCACGCTAACGCTAGTTTCATCGGCTGAAGCCGCCATGTTCTTTAGACTGAACTGTTGCGCTTCTCGTTGCGTCACACCTCAACCCGCCTCAAAGCCAACGCTGATTGGACATTCGTTTGGTGAACTGCTCCACATTTTCTTTAACGGAGAGTCTCCAGACTGATCTGCGAGTGAAACCTCGAAAGCTCATGAGATCAGGATGGTCTCATGAGGCTAAAAATACCCAGCCCTGGTTAAAAGGGAGTTTTTCCTCTCCACTGTCGCTACAAGTATGCTTAGTGTGAGGGTTTGCCTTCAATCAACTGGTTTTCCTTATATATAAAACTTTGAATCAATTTGACTGGATGATCTGGTTGAACTGTAAAGTGCATTGAGATGACATGTTGAGAAGACATTGCTGCTATATAAATAAACTGAACTGAATCTAGCTTTGTTAAGTTTTTTGTGAAACTGAGGTAGGGTTTGTATGACTTTAAAAGTTAATCCTTAACACGGAGTCCTGAGTGACACGTGTGAAGGCTCCAGTCTGTAAGCACAAAGAGGCAGTGTGTGACCGTGGGTACCGCGACGTCAGTGTCTCCGTGTCTGAGCGGAGCTGAGCAGCAGCAGCAGCAGCAGCAGCAGCAGCGTCACTGCCTCACACGGCATCAGAGGCACCGCGGACGGTTAGACGAAGAGGACACGTCGTCTGGACAGCTGCCTTAAGGTTAAGCCGCTCTCTTTACTTAGAAAATGCTTTTTATTTCATTAATTTCAGGTTCACTCTCCGTTGTTCCTTTCGTGCGCTAAGCGGCGCAGAGCGGCATTGGTACCAAACGTGGCGAGACCGCAATGACTAGCAGCGCTCCCCGCACTGTGGCCGTGTGTTGTGCTGTAGCCATAAACTGCGTTGCTATGGTATTGAAAGGCAACAACCCACCTGCTGCTGGGGAGCCTGTTTCTCCCCCCGGAAAGAGTGTAAAAATGTACCGGAATAAAGAACCCTTCCTCTAATTAGGGTGCTGTAAAGGAAACGCGCGTGCGTGTTTCGTTTTCTGCCAATTAAATACTTCTGACTTTTGGACTGTATTGTTTAGAAAAAGTTGTTTGAATGTTCTTAAAGTAGCTTGCACCAGGGGCGGAGCTAGATTGGGGGCCAGGGTTGGCCGTGGCAACCCTTAGCCAATCTGTGGCCACCCCTACCATTTTTCCCCTTTAATACAGATGATGGCAACAATAATATTCTCAAATGGAATATTCAAAACATTTAAATGTTTTGTGGTTAATTATACATATCAATATACTAACATCAAAGATGATAGGTACAAAATTCACGCTCTTTTCAGAACTAGATTTTTTCTTATATGGGGGAAAGAGAAAATTATGTGTCTCTGCAAGTCATTTAGGAGCCTTCAGTGAAATCATAGATAAATAACAATTTTAATAAACGCTTTTCAAATAATCAATTTATGTAGATATTAGTACTTGTAAATATAAATTTTATGCAGAATGTTTATTGACACAAGTAGGTAAGTAATGAGTTTTAGCCACTATACCTTTTATCTAGAAATTATAGATCTTTAAATATATGTGTCTATTTGTTAGCAAAGGCTGTAGGAAATTATAGTTTGTCTTTATTTAAAAAATATGGATTTTTTGCTTGTTAATTTTCCTGTTGGAACAATGTAGATTGACCCTGAGGTTTTGTTTGGTGCCTATCCGCTTTCGGCCACCCCTCAGTGTACATTGGTTATTGCCTGACCACCCTTATACAAAGTTTCTGGCTACGCCTCTGGTTTGCATGTCTGAAATCTTTCATCTAACACAGTTTTGTAGTAGAAATACGATTTTTAACATGTTTTGGCATCTTAAAAGTGTGCTGTGCATTTGATTGCTGCCCCATTTATGCTGATATCTTCCAATAAAATCTTGTGCAAACATTTGGGGTATCTGCTGTCACATTAGATCAGGAATGGCTGGGGTCATTGGCATGGACAGACTTCTTGAAGGGCAGGGGTGGAAAGAAAAGAAAAAGGGGGCACATATTGTGCAACCTCGCCACGGTAGAGGGGATTTTAGCACATTTTGGTTCTAAAGTCGTAGGGAAGTCATATTTAAATGTCAACTCATTCTGGCTTAAACATTTATATAAACGTACTTTATCAGATGATACTGTCCCAAAATTAAAAAAAATCCTGTCTTAAGATCTGTGTTTTTTTCCGTTATCTTATGCAGGCCAGACTGCTGTGTCCCAATGTAATTTCCCATTGGGAACCTACTAGCACTGAGTTTAGCAAGATGCTTCCGACAAACTGACCACAACCAAACTAGCTTGCGAACCTTCTGCCACAACAATCCTGCCCCCTTGATAATCGACCAATCATATTCACTTTGTTCACTCGTGTAAAGTTGGGCACCACTCGGGAGAATTCGGAAATGCAAAGGGTTGGAACGGCCACTTCCCTACAACTTTAAGCACACATTTGATTGCTTTCAAGAGGAAACTTTAGCACCCATTTAAACTCCCAACGTGGCACTTGATGGTAGTTTAGCACACAATTTATTGCTCTCAAGGGGGCACTTGCCTTTTGGCTCCAAAGTGGGAGTACTTGAGTCTGCCTTTCATCTTATATCTTGTCTGAAGGAATGTCGATATTTTTAACATCTCAACATATTGCCCTTTGTTGATCTATTTCTGTGTGATAGACTGTTTCATCTTTAACAGAGTTTCCTCAATATTTCCATTGTAATTAGTTACATTATATTTTTTTTAAAACACTTCCTGATTCTGCCACCATTATTTCGTCATGGGGCTTTTGTATTAATGTTAATAAGCAGCATTATCACTGGATTTTTTATGTAAACCAACCATGAACATGTTCGGCTTATTTGCAATGATTTGTAATTTTCTTTCCATCTAACAATTTTGTAGTTGTCTGATTTTTGTTATCTATTGACGTTTGCGATTTTTAAAATCATAAAACCCACGGAGGAGTATGAATCTTTTTGTTAGCTGTAAAGAGATGTCTACAGTCTACAGGAGATTTACATACGTAGAAAGAAAGCTGTATCCAAAGGCAACTTGTAGCTGAGAACAGACCGCGTTTTTTACGGAAACACAGCCCTCATGCTTGTCATACCAATTGTAACGGCTCTCTGTTTATCCTCATAAGGTCTAAGCGAAACCACAGATTTAAAGGCTCAAGCAAACCAAAGATGGAGATTACCAGCGGAGCATCCCTCAGAAGGACTTCACCGGCTGTGGACACAAAAAGTAGATGTTTGCATTGAAGGGGCCCGGTGCGTAGCCGTTTTTTTTTTTTTTTTCTTTCTTTTTTTGCTTGTTGTTGTGTATTCTGTGCCTCAGACTGAAGCTGTCGTTAGACATCATTTCATGATAACACCAGGTCCCACGATACAAAGAAATTCCATTATCTCTATCTCCTGGCTGCTGTGACGGGGAAGGAAATCACCATCCTATTCTGTCGTGGGGCCAGGAAGGAGGGAGATTTATGAGATTTATGAGTCACAACGGAGGAGAGAAGCAGAAAAAAAAAAAAAAAAAGCTGTCACTCTTCAAATCTGCCTGTAAACTTTGTAGAAAGCTTCTATGCTTATTTTAAGAGCAGCACCAGATGCCATATTGGCTGTAAAACTATAGATAGAGAGGAAGATCTGGCATTTTTGTGAGCTCTTTAAATTTTTTCTGAAATATTTTAAACCTTTTAATCGAACTGTGTTATGTGTGTATTAATTTCGAAGAGGTAAAGTGGTGAGAAAGTGCAAAGGAGTAGTTTACACACCTCTTTATCTGGGCTGTCAGGAGGGAGGTTTGTTTTCTACAGTAACTTACCCGGAGCAATAGAGATAGCGGTGGTAAAGGAGGGGTGGGTGGAGTGAGAAGAACAGTGAACGACTGTGAGGGAGTGAGCGTGCTTCACCCAGTCTTTGAGTGACTCTTGTATCCAAGGACGGAGGTAGCAACGCATCCGACCGCCACTCTTCGCCCACGGACTGCTGTGAAGAAATGA
Organism: Cyprinodon tularosa; assembly: GCF_016077235.1. Classification (NCBI taxonomy): domain Eukaryota; kingdom Metazoa; phylum Chordata; class Actinopteri; order Cyprinodontiformes; family Cyprinodontidae; genus Cyprinodon; species Cyprinodon tularosa. Next base: position 790,544 of record NW_024038897.1, on the reverse strand, counting down.
GGCGGACGAGCGGGGACTCGATGGTGCTCTTATAGACTCAGCAACCTGCCTTGCCCTGATTCACAGAGCCCCCCCCCCCCCCCCCCCACCCTGGGGTTTGATGCATCTCAGGGATGATGACTGAGCAGATCATGACAGCAGCTAGAGTGAAAGATAAAATCATGTAGCTTGAATGGGAGTTTTTTTTTTTCTTGAATATTTTTTTTCTTCTGGTCAAGCACAACGTGTGTTTTCTCATTTTTCCCTATCGGTGTCAATCCACCTAAAGCGGCCCACGTCTGTTGTATGTTGTTGGCAGACGAGTGCGCAGGAGAGGAGGTAGTAACAGGTGCCGCGTGCCAAGGTGAATTTGGAGGTGTGGAAGAGAGCTGAAGATCATGGGCAAATCAAACAGCAAGCTCAAGCCAGAAGTGGTGGAAGAGTTGACAAGAAAAACCTACTGTGAGTACCTCAAGCTCCTTTTTTAACTTCAAAAAGCTTGAAGGAAGTTCTGTGAACTCTGTAGAGATTAAAAGGAATGACTGAAAATGCTTGATTTAAAAGAAATACTATTGATCTCAATGCTGCAATTTTTAAATGATATTTTTCACCCACTCTGCACCAACCAGGCTGTACGACACTTGGTCTTTGTTATTGACAAACCAGAGCTGCATCTAAATGCCAGCTCCCTGTTTGATTTACATTTAAGTGTCGTTGTTATTTTTTTAAAGGTAGAGGGGAAAGTTAATTTATGCTGCTTTGATTCACAGTGGGGAGATTTGAAATATATTAGGTTCACTTGTCATGGTTTTATACACAGATTTAGAAATTTTGGGGGTTTATTTTTAATTGCAGATTTTGTAAAAGTCTCTTCAGGCTGTGCTGAATTTTAGCTATTTTTTTTTTTAGACCTGTTAATATCAACAAAATGCTTTATCATAATTTTGGAATAATTGGAATGGTTTTTCAGAAATCTACAAAAGTTACAGAGCTGTGAGTCCCTGCACGACTTGAAATCTAGTAAAGGCAATGAAACTGTAAAAAATAATATACTGATAAAGACAGAAAGGTCTTTATCTCTTCTCCTTTTTTTACAAGGAGAAGAGATTACAAACACTAATGGCAGTTTGATTTGCATTATTCTTAATGCACCGATTACAGGTTTCTGGCCGATCATCGATTCCAGATTTTTAAAAAGCCTGACATGCCGATTCTGATTTTGACTGATGCAGATTTCTTTTTATAACTGAGACTGTTGGTTTTTATAAGATCACAAGAAACATCATAATTCAATATTATCTTAGTGAAAAACATCAATCATTGCCTGTGAAACAATAAAAACTTCTGCAATAACTGCTATCTAATATATAAATTCAAGTTTAAAGCATGGGGGGAATGTCTGCTTAGTGGTTAGAGCAGCGCGCTTTTGCTCTGAAAAGGTTGCAAGTAGCTGGTTTGATCCTTACAGCCTCCAATCTGGGTTCCTGAGCAAAACTCCTAACCCCACACTGCTCCCCAGGCGTCACACAATGGAAGCCCATCGCTGCCCAAAGGAATGGGTTAAAGGAAAAGGTGAATTTCTCCAGTGGTTGATCAATAAAGTTACATTTTTATTTATTTATTATTATTTTTTTTTATCATTATCTACAACAATAAAGAGGGCTTAGATCAGTTTCGCATGTGGGTATTAGCTAATCATCGATCTCCTAAAATTAAGAAAATTGACATGATTGATCGTCTGGCAGATAAATCGGGTCACATCTATTTAAAAATGATTTTAAAGGAGTTCAGGCTGAGTTAAGGTTGCAATTGGGATGTTGCACAGGTGAGCCTGACAAGTGAACAAGTGCTGAAAGCATTTATAGTTAATGAGCTGGTACAATATTCTCTCCCCCAAAAAAGTGGGCTTTACAGAATTTAACCAGTCGAAATGTAGTTACATAGAAGAAATGCTTCCCACACACCAAAAACACCTGGCTTTCGTATCTAAAACATAATTTATTATCATCTTGGTTTTGTGTTTTGCCAAATCTTCGACTCAGAGCAAAACCATGAGGAGGAAACCACCGTTTGACTTATTTTTAAAGTATAGAATACTGTAAATCATTGTATTCTTATTAATGTGTACAATCTAACTTGGTAACTCCAATTTATATTTCTCTTTTTATTTTCTTTCTCAGTGGTTTAAAGTTTTTGTTACTCTCTTCCATCTGTTTTAAAGTAATTATTTATATGTCTAAAAAGTCTGCATCTGCCTCATTCTGAATTGGTCCACGCTGAATTACAAAGATTCAGAGGGGCACAGCCACTTGCCCCCATAGCATGCTTGTTATAGCACAATTCGTGGACCCTACATGTTGTTGCTTCACTGTTTATACTTAATGCATCGAGTATAAACTAGCCTTTATATTTAGAAATCATTAATGTGATTCATGCATTAAGATATTGCTAGTTGAGAGAATATTGTTGTGTTAACAGATTTCTAAAGTCATTTTTGATTCAACCATTTCAATTTCCCATTAGGAACCTACTAGCACTAAGTTGCTAACAGGTTAGCTAGATGCTTCCGACAAACCGGCCACAACCAAACTTGCTTGCAAACCTTCCGCCACAACAATCCCGCCCCCTTGATAAACGACCAATCACATTCACTTTATTCACTCGTGTAAAGTCGGGCACCACTCGGGAGAATTCGAAACTGAAACCATTGGAACAGCCGCTTCCCTACGACTTTAATTGAAATTTCCAAAATTCTTTTACTTTTTTTCTAATCAAGCAAGGCTGTATAATGGACGATAAAATGCATTAACCCACATTTTCCTGTATTTTTCTTATTTTCCATTAATAACTTTTCCAAACTGTGCTGTGAGTTTCAGCAACTCTGTCTCATAAAATTAACAAGTGTGCCAATCTTTGCGACATGTTGGTTGACCCTTGCTGTGTAGGTGCACTATATGTATCTGGTGAGGCTTAGTTTGATTAAATTATTCGGCTTAATCTCTTATGTTCTTCTTGTACATGTTTATGAGATGAAGATCAAGGCCTCTTAATAAAGACATAAGAGCAGACTGTATTGAAAGTTTCTCTCACATTGTGGCTGAGGGGAAGTAGGGGCGTTTTGTGCAGGTGCAATAATTCAAAAATAACTTTGGGTTTTCTTACCTACCTTTCTGCAAAAATCCTTTATAGTACCATCATCATTTAAGGTTCCTCAATTTTAATTCAAATGTTTTAGTGGCATACAGAGTTTAAATGCATTGAGGTTTAAATAAGACTTAAAATGTATTATGTTTTTAGTATTGAAATTATTGTCAACTAATTTAGTAATTGAATAATAATAAAACGGACTATATAGACTATAAAGTATGCCATTTGCAGGAAGAACTGTCATGATTTTATCTAAGGCTGGGACCCACATGCAGTGAAGCCAAACAGAGAGACACAGTATAAAAATTAAACGGGTTTTATTGAAATGTTTCTTGAGTTTGGTGCAGAGTTCGTCCGAACTCTGCTCAGCCGGAAACTGGAAGGCAAGGGGAAGACAGACTGTTAGATTCATGCTCAGTGGGAAATTGGAGTTGTTAATCTTGAAGGAGAGGATTTGTTGCCACTCACGTTTCCACAGAAGTGGAGACTCTTTGACTCCAGTCTGTATGTTGGCTTCCAGAGTTTGTCTGACTCGGTGGAGGGCGGAACAGGGTTTACCCAGGAGTGGATTGATGCAGCCGCTGGTTGCAACTCAGTTTTCCTGTGGTACTTGAACGGGTCGTGGTGAAGATGATTTCCTTACTCAGAGAGTGATCTCATCGTCTTCAAAGTTGGGTGGATCCAAACCTCCTGTTTGGAATCCGTCGCTCAGTGTAAGACTCAGTTGATCCCACTTGGGAGAGGCGGTCCGGAAAGGTCCAGTTTGCAGGAAGTCTTCCTGCCGAAAGGCAAAAACAAAACAGAGTAGAATCTCAGGGAGACAAGTACTAAGTCAAACTCAATATGATCTCAGCTTAGCTAGAGTACAAAAACTCGAAATGCAAAAACTCAGATTAGGCTCAGAATAAACAAGGCTTGGCTAGAGTAGCCCAAACTGGCAAACACTCTGGCGTCGAGATAGTGGCAGCCAGCAGCTAAAGAGCAGTCCGGTGATGAGGTAACCGTTCGCAGGTGTGTGAGGAGGCGGACCGGAGCCAGGCGCCTCCTGGTGGTGGAAGGGAGAAATACAAAAGACAATACAAACAGACGAACACAAAAACTGGAGTCCTGACAAGTACACCCTACAAACAGCAGTTTAAAGGAAGACTGTTATTGGATTTAAGCATGATGAAGGTAAAACGGCCAATTAAACAGTTCTAGATAGAGCATGCCAACAGATAAATATGATTTTTTAAAATGCATAAAATATACTGTATGCATCTTTTACATTTAATCTAAAAAAATAAAAAAAATAAGAAACAGATGAAATAATTAGGAAAATAACTGTTAGTTTTGGTGCTGAAAAAAGGAACAAATGGAGATGTTATATATTAAGATTATATTAAATCATTTTAATAAAATACCATGTTATGAGCATTAAAATTAGTTTGTTTATATTTTTTGCATATGTTCAGTGTGTTTATTACTAAATTAATTGAGAGCTACAATCTTTCATTAAAATATTGCCATTATTAGATCACAAAAATGACTCTTTAGAAACCCTTTCTGTGATGCATAGCCCTGAATATTGTTTGAAATCCCCAATTCTGAAAATAGTTTAGTGGGTCATCCTCATTTATTAAGAACTTACTGTTTATGTTTGATCAATATTTGTGTTCAGATATGGTGCAATGACTAAAAACCTTACTAATGTCATTTCTGGTGGGAAGATCATCTATTAATGCTGGTCAAGCAGAGCATTAGTAAATCATATCATCCAATTTCTCTGTTGATCTCTTATTCTACATAGTCTTCATGTATCTTGTGTTTAATCATTGTATTTCCATTGATATTACTAAAATAATACCATTTCAAGTGATTTTTATTTTGTACCAGGCCAAATTTCATTCTCATATTAAAAGTCTGACTTCAGTAGTGAGCTCACATAAAAAGAGAAGACTAAAAATAGATCTCGCTTCTGACAACCTGCCAGCTTGTTGATATCTATTTTCTTCATTTATTCTCTAATGGTTTTTAAATCAAACCTGAGCAGAAATGGCTTCTAAGACTATATTTGGATCACATGTGGGCTATTTCTGGACCCCAGGATTATTATTGTTTGAGCAGTACGGCGTGCAGGTGTGGGTGGGAGTTGACTTCCATTGGCTGCTTAATGACAGTGTTATTTGTGTGGACGGTGTCTCCGCAGCAGAAACATGGGGGGCTGTTGTCGCAGGAAATTGCTGTGCAGAAAGATGAGGCATCGTGCTGGGCTGGACTGCTTGCTGCCATCCTGTGCTCGTCGTTTCTCGCTTTCTTTCTTACCCTTTCACCCTGCCTCTCTCTTTCTGTTTCGCCCCTAATTGCCGTCTTTGAGTAGAGGTTGGAATAGTGTAATTAGGATCTTATCTGGTTAGCATCGCTGAGATTGGGCGCCAAGCTTTTACTGCGCCCCCCCTCCCTCTGTTTTGTTGCTTGAATTCAGACTATCATTTTTGCCTTCTTTCATCCTATTGCATCTTTCCCCTGCCCTCCCACGAGGAGCCTCGTCTACCGTTTTACTCTCTGCTTTCTGTTACTTCTTGACAGATTGGGGACTTAAATTCTCTGTGCTAAGATCTCTTTTTAGTTGAGAAGTATAAGAAGCTGCACATTTTCCTAGCAAATACTGCCCAACAAGGAAGGCGATCTCAGAAAAAAAGGGCCTGTGTATTTCAAAAGAAACACTGCACAGTATGTCTTTCCTCTTTTCCTCTTTCTTGTGAGTCTATGCATAATTTATGAAGCTTTTTTTTTACTATTCTTAAAATTGTTTTCAATTGTTTCCAGCTAAAGGCACCATTAACTTTTGCAAATTGTTCCTAAAAGCTGAAAGTGTTTTTTTTTTTTTTTTTAGCTTTTAAGTAGAACTCCGGGTCACACCTGCTTTTTTATAACAGCTTAATCCCCTACTAAAATGCTGGTTTGTTTTATTTATTAATTTTTTTGCCTTAATGACCACTCTGGCATCACATGGTCTAAGCAGCACTCCTGCTTAAATCTCTATGGGATGAAGGGCAGAGCCATTTAATGTCACAGCAGTGGAGTCCTCAAAGGTATAATGACACAGAGATTTACAGAATCACAAGCAGGATGTGTTTCTAGCAGATTCTGAAAAACTCAACTGGCTGAGTGGATTCTGAACCGTCCTGATGATGGACGACTTTGTTGCCCTTAAGGCATATGTTTCACATATGTAAACATATGCATACCTGCATATGTTTCATGATATTAACACATTTTTAAAAATAGATGTTAAACATGAGCTCTGTCCAAATGTCCATCACCATATAGGGCCCTATATGGTGGTTACACTATTTTAGATGAGTGGCCAAACGTCTAGTGCAGCGGTAACTAATTAAAAGTCAGTGGGGTCTGAATAAAAAAAATCAACAACCAGTAAAGGTCTGGAGACATTTTTAATTAAAATCCGTTACTCTAAACAGCATTTAACACTGAAATAAAATGCAGGCGTTTATGCATCCATGTTATACATTGGATTTTTAAATAAAAAATATATAAATAAGTTTTTCCATTTTAAAATCTAAATTGTTTTTGAAGTAGAACAATCTTGTGGTTTGGTATCAAGACAATTTCCTGACTCACTTTTTTTTAATAAAACAACTTAACTGACCATTTTTATCTTCCTTTTTTATTGCTTAATGAGACAAGTGACCTTAACGCTGACCTGGAAGGCTATAAACCTGGGTTTGAATGGAGACAAACCCATTTTCAAGCACATACCAAGGTTCTCATTTTGAGCCTGGATCGATACGGCGTATCAATATGGTTGGGAATCCTACTTCACAGCAGTAGGTCGAGCCAAACATACTCAAAAAGTGCAGGGTCATCTTTAAGCACGCCATTTCACTTTTCTTTCACTAGTTCCCTGCTTCTTCCAGCAGTCCACACTTTCTCTGCTCTCTTTTTCCCATCGTCTTTTCCTTCTGTCCCATCGCCCGGCTTGCCACAGGTTTGCCTGCTGTGTCTAAAAGTAGCAGCAGCAGCCATCCAGACTGACAGCAGCTCATTGGCTAATTTGGATCACATGCAGCCCGGACGCTCCGAGTGGCTTTACCGTACAAACAGGAGAAGCGGCGCAAGTGACGTTTAGACACTGTCGTCGGACAACATGCAGTAATTTATAAATGTTTTAATTCAGGTTGGGTCCGCATTAGCAAGTAGGTAGGCCCACTAATCTGTGACCTCTGATCTATTGGATGAAACAGTAGTGGATTTGAAATTTCCCACAATGCACATTAAAAAATTGGGATCATCCATGGTCTCTAGATGAGCAGACATATCCTGCTTTGTGAGGAGAGCTCTCCTCGCAAAGCATTATGGGATTTGTTGTCACAGTGGCCTGCTGTTGGGTTGGGTCAGTGTGAAACTGACTTTCAGGAAGTCAGTTTAAGAAAAGCAAATAACAAAGTTGTAGCAGGCACCGTGTATGGAGGCGGAGTCACGTGACCAACGGGGAGCGGAAAGTAGGGATCATCCGAACAGTTAGTTAACTGAGATCACTATAAAATCCACTATTTAGCCCCCCTCTCTATTGAGGGATTTAGGGGTTAGAGCAGACGTTCAGACACAGCCATGATCTAATTTAAACCAGGAAGAGATCATAATTTCTACTAGTAAAATCTATTTTATGCATTGATTATTACTGTAAAGATATTTTTATTAAAAACATTCAGTGGTTATTTTGTTTTTAATGCATATATTCACTTCCAATAACTACACCTGTTAATTCACTGACTGTTGTCTGGTGGAAGAAGGTCCTGGGTTCAAATCCCAGGCTATGGGTGTTCTGTACAGAAAACATGTCTCTGAATTAATTATTTTAGCTTGTCTGAATTTCCCTTATTCTTCACTTTTCCTATGTGTCAGCCTCGTTCTAAATACATCTAAGGATTGATAGATGCTCCATTGACTGGTAAAACCAATATTTTTTTCTGCCAGTCATATGGCATGAGCACATCACACTTTCTCCTGTGTTCCTCTGAATGTGGAAGGGGTGTGAAAGCGCTGTCAGTCATAGCTGTTCCACCTGGTGCACCGACGTGCGTTTCTGAAGCGTCCCAGATGAGCCGTCGCTCGCTGCTTCTCTTATGCAGTTGTTGTATTCTATGTCTCTAACTCTATGTCATTCTAGTGGATCCTGCTGAGTTTACAAGTAAAATACTACATGTGCAGACTATGAATCAGATTTTCTGGATTTTTAAAACAATTTCTGACAACACCATTAATCAGAGACGGAACAAAAGAAAACAAGACAAGGTGACAAGATGAAGAACAGGCACAGTGGACATGGGTTATTCTGGCCAATTAACCACTTTACTGGTTTAATGTTCTTTTTAAGTTGGTGCGATGACGCAATCCGCACGTTATCTGAGTCCAACTTAGCACCTTAAAAAACTTAAGGTAGAACAGGGTGCCTAGCAGAGCACAGCTGCACTGTGGTTCTTCTGCACCACTTTAACATTCAGTGAAACTGAGAGGTGAGACTCTAGATGATGTAAAGCTGCTGGATTTCAAACAGATAATCAGAGTTGGGAAGAAAGAGAATAGAAGTGACTTAAAGTAAGGCTGGTCTGGGTTTTAGATAATAGTGATTTATTGATATTTTTGATTGGTTTGAAATGACATGATATCCATTTAGCATCAGGCATTTGTATAGAGAAAATGCCTTGATGTAAAAGGTCAGTATGGAAAGTGGCGTGGGATGATAGAAATGAGAGAAATTGTCACAAGTGATATATGTATGGAGCTAAACCAGTGACAGCTTGTGTCAACGTCAAAAATGACATTGAAAATTAAGAGATTTAAATTTTTAACAATAAAAAATGAAACATTTCTATTGAAAAGCTGATACTCCTATTTATGCTGCAGCTTTTACTTAAAGAAATATGATTTCAGTGTCAGAGTTTCTTTAGTTAACAATGTCACCACAAGCTGGTACTGTTTTTGCATGGGGTGCAGTGTTAACCTGAAGGCTCCTTCAGGGGCCTTCTGTTTTTCTGGTTCTCCTAGTCATTTACCTGCAGAAGGCCCTTGAAGGAGCCTTTAGTTTATACCTGCCCCTGATTTCCCCGGAAAGAATAGTGTTACTTTTTCAGTCGCAATATTTGATATTTCTTTGTTTGAATTTTGTGTTATATTTGAATTTTTTTTCTATTTACAATACCAAATATTCTCTTCAATGCCAAGGTCACTGTCACTGGTTTGGATTCATGTATTCAGGATATCAACACATTGCAGAACATCATAGATTGGCTACGGTAGCCTAAAACCACAATCCTGGTAGCAAAGAACAGGAAGCTAATGCTGCAATTCACAACAGTTTACCAATGGTGAACAATATCAGATTAAAAGACACTGCCTAATTAATTGGTCTTCATTTTTAGCTGCAACATTCAAATAATCGAGGTTGTAGGGGGGGATATATTCTTGGCACATTTTGGTCCCTCTGCTACATGGTTTGAAATCACTAACTGAAAACAATCATTGTCTATTTCTTTCCCTCTGCCACAGTCTACAGTACCCTTTATGTGATGGCTTATCCCAGCAGGATAATTCACTCTATCACAACGCTCAAATGAACTCGTAGCTGGTTCCATGAACATGACAGTGATTTCACTGAGCTCCCGCTATTCACCAGATCTTTATACAATAGAGGGTTGGAGGGGGGGTTTAAGAGAAAATATAGTTAATATTTATTAAATATGACCATTAAAAATTGTAAAAACATTATGCAGCCCCACGAACAAAACCAGAAATACTTAAAACAGCAGTTTTATACAGGCTACATTAATAAAGGACTTACTTTGAATTGCACTAAACGATATTTATTCATGTAGGCATCGTTAATGAGAGAAAATATGGTTTAAACAGCAACACTATCACCTTCAACTTTGGCATTCATTAGATTACATTAGCATTGAAAACTAAGAGTTTGAAATTTCGTACATTAAAAAATAAACATTTCTACTGATACTCCTCAAAACATTAGATTACTTTTAAACCAGCTGTGTACCACAGTTGACCTGGTTTTGTAGATCTTCTCTGCAGATATCGCACAAAAACTACACACAAAGAGCTGCGACACAATTGCCTTCATATTTAGTCATTTTTATTCTGTTTGGTTAGAGCTCCAGTGAAGGCGTCTTAGAGCCACATGTGGCAGACCCCTATTCTACACCGTAACTAAAACGGCACTCTGAGAGCTCTGACCAAGCAGCATTTGTTGGCCCATATCGCGACTTACTCAAACTTGCACATGAACTAGATCATTATCACATCTTTATGAATTGCTTCTTGGAATGAGGTGCTCCTTTGGTTAAGAATTTCCTTAAAATCAGTTTATAAATTTATAAATGAGGCACAGAGTGTCTTTCTGCAGCCTCTGGTGTCTGTTCTGCTCCCACTTTCATTTGCTCTGCACTCTGCTTTCGTCTTTTTTCAGCCCTTTATTGTGCTTTATTGTACTTTTGTTTTGTTTTTGTCTTCAGTATAATACATCCGCTGCAAAAGCTGTAAACACTCGGTGCTGCCACTGACTGGTTTAGGGGGGAACTGCTCATTCCGCCAAATAATGTTAAAGAGTTAAAAAAAGAAACTGTATCTGGATTATGATCTGGATCATCACCAAAATTTAATCAATCATTCTTTAGATGCACCTCTGGTAAATGTAATTACTATGTCCATGAAGACATAGTTGGATAAATCCATCCATCCATTCTTCACCTCATTATCCGGAGACAGCAGTCTAAGCAGAGATGCCCAGATTTCCTGATCAACACACACCTTCTCCAGCTGCTCTGCGGGGACCCCAAGGCGACGCCAGGCCAGCAGAGAGAGGTAGTCCCTACAGTGTGTCCTCTGCCTCCACGAGGTCTCCTCCCAATAGACATGCCTGGAACGCCTCCTTAGGGAGGTGACTAGGAGGCATCTGGGACAGATGCCCCAGCCACCTCAGCTGGCGTCTTTCGACGTTGAGGAGCAACGACTCTACTCCGAGCTCCTCCCGGGTAACTGAGCTCCTCACCCAATCTCAAAGGGTGCGCCCAGCCACCCTGCGAAGGAAACTCATTTCGGCCCCCTGTATTTGCTGTATACTATGTGTTCTAATTAAGTCTGCTAACAGACAAACGAGGACGACCGAACACAAAACCTCTTTGGTGGAGATAAAAATTGATTCTCACTTGTCCTATGAGGCAGAGGTCGCTTCTTTAGTCCACAATTTATTACTGGCCAGTTTTTGTAGCCTTTCAGCCGGCAGATCTACAGTGTACAGCAATAGGCCGAGGAGGGGCATGATGGAAAGTTTTAAATAAGGGCTGTATTCATTTTCCATCACCTCTCACCAAGTTATCCGAGATATTTTTTTTGTAATATTTGTAGAAAAGTTAAATTGCTCCATATTTTTTTTTTGTCTTCAGTTACTGTAAAGGCCAGTTTAATAGTAGCTCAACTTACCTGTCAGTTTTGAGCTCGACCTGACATTTCCTTTCCTGGAAGAGGTCACATGCTGGGTTTCCTGGCTAAGAGCTGAGCAGAACAAGTCGAGATGGAGATAAGCGCAGACAAAAGCTGAAACCTTTTCAACCAGCTTCTATGTGATTCAGCTATATTCTTAGAAATAATGTGTAAATTTAACAGAAGAGTTTTTGTAATCTTAACACTGTGTTGTCTCCTTTTTTACCACTTATTGATATGTGTTCCAGTTGTATGTAGAAAGAGTAAAGATGTAATGCTTTATTATGGGTTGAATACAGGAATGGCTGCCATGACAGTGAGGTTATTCAGGCTAAACATTAGATTAAATGCTATTGGTGTTTAACTCAAATGTTGGGCTGTTGTGGTTTAAAGCTCTTTGTTCAAACCTCTACTCAATAAAAGTGGTGCATCAGCACAATGAGAGTTTAGAAGGAGGGTTTGGTTAAACTAAAGTTATTGATTTTCAGTCCTCATTTTCATTATAGAATCCCTGGGAGCCAGAGAGCTGAAAATTGCTTTGGTTAGTTCAGACAAAGTAACTTATCAAGTGGAAACCACGTGGGATCTGTTCCTCAGATCTGTTGCTGCCTGTGTGGGCATAACAACACATCCTGCTTCTAGGACGTATTTTCCTCTAAACCTGTGGCTGACCTTCACCCCCCGTCTTTTTGGTGGCTTCCATTTATTTTTTCCGTACTCTATCTTTAGACATGCTTTAATCAGTTAGTTAATCGATGGCTGAAATGGTGATACTTTTTAATATTTGCATATGTGCTCATATATATATATATATATATATATATATATATATATATATATATATATATATATATATATATATATATATATATATGTTTTTGGCTCAGCATATATGTGCTGGAAAGGTTTAGGCCATGATGATTAACTACTTGACTAGTTTTTCTAGGACAAAGCTCTTTTCTAATGTCACTCTTTTCTTTTCTTACAGTCACAGAAAAAGAAGTTCAGCAGTGGTAAGTGTGTACATTTACTTTTAATTCGATTTTTTCTGTATTCACTTAAAACCGGTAATATATCAAAACTTCTCACACTGGCTATTAGCTAATCTAACTTTGGTGTATTTTATTCAGGAGTTGGTTTTCTCAGTCTGTTAAAAGTGTTTTAGCAGTCGATTTGAAGCCATCTCCTTCACTCTTCCCTAAAGACAGATGAGTTCTGAAAATAGAACGACTTTGAAGCGTCACCGTGGATAAATGACGTTGAAGGCTGATAAAACCGATACAAACATTTCCATGATGCATTCCTACCTAACCTTTTCACTCTTATTTGCAAAAGGCATATTTAGTGTGCCACAGAATTTAGTGTGTTTTATGAGAAAGTAATCTAATGTAATCAATCAATGCAAAGCATTACATGTATGATTTTAAATGGAAAAAGATGTGAAGAATAGGGGTGTAGGAAAAATTCGATTTGGCGATATATCATGATTTTTTGCTGCATGATATATTATCAATCTTTCAGTTCCTAGTAACGATTAAAAAAAAAACGAAACATTTTTACCTAAAACAATGAAAGGAAAATGGACAGTCACAGTGGAAAGGCTGATTTATGCTCAGAAACGAGGTCGTCTGTGTGTGTGTCGCAGTGAACGCAGATATGCCCCGCCCCTTCCGCAGACACTCTGGTGCACCTCTCCGAAATTGTAGGTGAGTGCAGACAGGAGGAATTTGATTGGTCAAATCTACATCCACTCTACTCTATGCGTATTTCCTGTTTGGTACCTTACCGGCTTGTTTTGTTTGTATGATCGCCATTGTGGAAAACGACTCATGAAGATGGACCAGTGAGAATAGCGAGGTGCGTGAGAACACTGGGAGCCTTTTTCCACCTGGATTCCCGCAACTAGACCCACAGCTAGTTTGTGACTGACCCTCTTGTGGAATAACATAGCACAGACAACGCTTCAATATTGGGCATAAATCAAAAATATCTGCGACAAGCTCACTGCGACACACTTCTGCGGGAGTATAACCAGCCCTGAAGACGGGGACTGACTCAAACCCCTAACAATATGGATATCAAAATAACTGAGAGATGAATATCTTCTGATGAACATATTACACCACTCACATACATTTAATTTTGATAGCTGGGAAAAATATCACAATAAAAAATAATATTGCAAGATGGTGATAATGTCGTATCGTGACCCAAGTATCATGACATGTTTCGAAGCACCCATGCCAATACTGACCCCTAATGTAGCAGTCAAATTAAAAGCTTTTACAACTATAACTTAAAGGGTGGCATCTTTTACTTCTTTGATGTTATTTTGCTGCTTTCTACCACTGTAGCCCAGTATTCACCATTTTTCATTGTCCACTCCAACCCGTTTCCATCCCTGCTGATTAAAACTCAACATGTTGGCTGGTGGGGATGAATTCAGTAGGATGAAAATGGCTATTTTTTCATCTCACAGAATTTGGATGCAAGCCTCAGAGCTGAAAATGGTCTTTTCCAACCAAAACACCCTCTTCATGTTTTGTCATCCTCTAAATAGCTTGTGGCAAACTGCAACATATAAAGGTTTTGTCTTTCTTACATTAATGGCTGTCTTCTTTTCACTTACCCATAAAGGGCAGATTTACACAAATAACAGCTAATAGTTATCCAGATGCTCTCACCTGAGTTATGGATTTCTTTAGCTTCTCTGGAGTATTTTCTTTCCTTCTGATTAACACTGCTTTGGTTCACTCCGTAATTCTCTAGACGTGACGTATAACAGATAAAACATGCACTCTGTGAGATGTTCCCTAAAGGATGGGCTGGACCTCATTCATGTATAAAATCGATCAAGTCTAAATATTACACATATTTTAAAAATATTCAAAAAACGTATACAAAACATATCAATTGTCCTTTCCCTTACACTTCTTATTTATGCACAGTTTATCTCCAGCTGAATATATTAGAACAGAGTTTTTCCTAAAGAACAAAACATTGAAAAAGGTAAAGTGGAAGAACATTGTTGCAAAGAGCATTTTATGGACACAGAGCCTCCACAAAGCTGCCGATTACTAATCCTTTCCTTGTTTTTTTTGTAGCTATTAGTAAGTTTGACCTTCACTACCAGTATCATCTTGTTTAGGGATCTTTGCTCTTATGTCCATGGGGCTTATTGATTTGGGGGGAAAAAAAGGTTTAGAGCAGAATAAGAGAAAATATTGAGGAAAATAGGATCGACTTTGTTGGGTTGTAAATATGTGGAGAGTGACGCAGCCATAAGAAAGTGCAGCTTCATTTCACAAATGACTGAAGTTTGGGAAAATACATCACTTTTCTTAGTTGCTTGTTTGTGTTCAGAGCAAAGAACAGTGAATGTCAGACAAGAATTCTCCACGGAAGTCATCTCTCTTCCATCTTCACAGTTCAGTTCTCTTGCCTTGGTTTCGCATTACATGGTCAAATTCTACATGCATGAGAGGAGCTCTGACTCCAGAGCTAGTTTCTCTTCATGCCCCCTATTAGGAGCTGCACGGAGGGAAAGAGCCGAGCCACTTTTGAGCCAACAGTAGCTGCAGCATTCGATATTGCTGCTGGAAGTTCCAGAGTCTTCGAGCAGGCCTCTCTGTTGGGCCACATCAGTGCACTTGGGCAGAATAACCCCCCCACACTGGCGCTCTCAAATCTCCACCCCGCCGACTGCACAGCCTGTAGCTCACTATCACCCTCGGTGTCTTTCACAGAGATTTTTGCATGAGTCCTCACTCTAAGATCAGCAGCAATCAACACGGCCAAGTGTGAGGGATGAGAGGGAATTTTACCAGGGGAAATGCCAGATGGCGTGTAATTAGAGCACAGACACATACACAGAAGAATTAGCGGGGTTAGATAAATGCTTCTGTTGTGCATTAAGTTCGCTCCTATTTTAACTCTCCTCTAAGGGAACATCATTAGTATGCCGGAGGCCTACCTGAAATCAATAGCAAAATCCCGTGGCTCAGTGATGTGCCTGCCAGCGAGGCAGGAGCAAAAGTAAGGTCCTGCACAGCTCTTTAGCAAACCACCACGGTAGATGCCAATAGAAGTTAGAGCCAATGATGAATACTTTAGCGTTGTCAGATCACCAGCATGGTCTGATACAGTTTACAGTATCTGATACAGTATCTGTTACGTTCCTAGACATGGCAGCATCACACTGCATCACGTACAGTCTGACTGCGTGTGGGTATTAGCACTAGTGTCACGACAATGATCTGTTGGACACGATGTGTTCCTGGGAATAAGAGAAACAGAATCTGGTAAAAAGCTGACAGTGAAAACATGTTTACTTCGCGGTGCGCTGCTTACCGTACCCTGGAGCAACGGTGGAGTGTAAATTTACTAATGTGAGTTTGATGAGAAATGTAGCAAAGACCCTGATGATTTAGCACTAACTCATATGCATCTCATTTTGGTGCAAGCTCTCAAACAGGCTGAGTTAAGTGAAAGAATGGTTTAATATTTATCAAAAGATAAACATTGTAAATACAACCAGTTTGAAATGAATTGGTTACAGTATATGCTATCAAACTGCAAACTTCAAAACTAAGAAGTCACATTTTTATATATTAATCTAAAATCTAAATATTGAGCCCCTTGAGTCAGTAGTTTATACTCTTTTGATGGTATGCTTTAGAAGGCCAGTACAGTACATCTACAGACAGACATTCCTGGTCATTTATCTTCACCATAACTCTGGGTCTGTCAGGTTTAATGGTTGAGTTGAGAAACATGGAAATTAGTTGCTTGATATTTCAGCTCCCTGTAGTCGAAATTATGCACTGCTCACTTCTAGGGTTGTCACGATACTAAACTTTTCAACTCGATACCGATACTAAGGAAAATATTCGATACTCGATACCATTTTCGATACCACAAGGATAAAAACAAAGACTCCAAAATTCAACAGAAATATTTTCATTAATAAATAAAATACAATAAATAAACACAATAAAGGTTGTATGCTGTGCATAATATTATGCAAGCTTGATAAAAAACTTATAAAATTCAAATTAAGTGTTTCTTCCTTGGCTATGCTTTGCACACATAACAATGACACTAGCCAAACCAGTTAAGAAACAAAAATAATTCTTAGCAGCTGCACCTCTTACAAAAAAAAAAGTCTGAAACCGAAAAGAGCACAGAATTATTCAATCACACAGTGTTCAGAAAGTGCATTGTCCTCTATTCTGCACTTTAGATGAATGACTGCTTAGGTGCCACTGGTGACGGCACTGTATCGATACTTTTAAAAACAAGTATTGTATCCAGATACAACATTTCAGTATCGATACTTTTTTGAGTTTCGATACTTTTGACAACCCTACTCACTTCACCACGCCATCAAATCTGCTTACCAATGTGTCATTATATTTTGTCCCCCGTGGATCACCATATATGATGTGGCACAGAAGATGGTGTAACACTGGTTTCTGTTGTCCTTCAACTCCTCAACTCTCTGTGGCTGAGAGGGAGTCCACATCACATACAAAGAATCAAATTTCAAGTCTTGCTTCAGATGATCAAACTCATTCAGGTGTGAACTTTGACTAGGCCACTCTTACACATGGATATCCTTTGGTCTAAACCATATCTCTTTAGCTTTGGTTGTATGTGGTCAGGGGTGGCGGTCTCGCCCTAAATATATACTCTATAGTGTAAAACACACATATCAACACTTATGCAACAGTGTTCTATTTGCCACAAAAGCAACCTTTCAAATGAAAACCCAATTCTACACCTTCCAATGGTGTTAGTGAGGGTTTCTGACAGGGGCGATGTGAGGAGTTGCATCATACAGTAGCTGCAATTGTGACTACCGACTTTTTTTCATGTTTTTCCATCTCCTATTGGCTAGGTTATTTTTAGAAGCAGACACTGAATCTATTGACTTTGACAATTTTAATGGAAGTTTCAATCATTCATAAATTATTTAAGCAGACTAAAAAAGAAATCCATGCCATTTGATTGAATTGACAAGTCTGCATTAATTTTAATAAAAAATATTGATATGTATTTTTAGGAGCAGTAGCCTTTGTGGTGTTCATAGTTATGAGGACAAAAATATATCAGTTGTTAAAAAGTTTTTTATTGTACTCTTATTCATGTTAGATTTAGGAAAAATCACTCTGTAGGGCAGAAAAAAAGTTGGGAGAATCAAATTTGAAATTTCAAAGCTTGCTCAAAATTAGATATTAACTATCAGTAATATTGGCAATAACTAGTTCTTTTAGGGTTTTTTTTATCATATAAAATATAATAACTACTCCTTTAAAAAGAGACTTTTTACACTTTTTTAATCCTTGTTTAGAAAATTATTATTTATTTTTACTATTCTCTACAATTCCTTATATAACTTTCACGCAATGTAAGCCAATGAATGAATTGTAGAAAATGTGTACCTATGGCAATTATTAGTTTAATGTAAAGAAGTAATTTTGGTTGATTAATTTACCATTGTTCCATTAATAGTGTGCAAAAAATGAATTCCCTGAAATATTTTGAAAAGTTCTAAACATTCCTCCTCAGTCCTGGTTTGGTCTTAGTCTTGTTTTGGTCTCAGTCTTAGTCTTGATTTGGTCTCAGTCTTGGTCTGGGTTTGGTCTCTGTCTTGGTCTTGGTTTAGTCTCAGTCTTGGTTTGGTCTTGTTCCTTGTTTAGTCTCGGCCTTGTTCTTGGTTTGGTCTTAGTCTCATTCTTGGTTTGGTCTCTGTCTTGGACTTGGTTTGGTCTTAGTCTCGTTCTTAGTTTGGTCTCTGTCTTGGACTTGGTTTGGTCTTAGTCTCGTTCTTGGTTTGGTCTCTGTCTTGTTCTTGGTTTGGTCTTAGTCTCATTCTTGGTTTGGTCTCTGTTTTGGACTTGGTTTGGTCTTAGTCTCTTTCTTGGTTTGGTCTCTGTCTCGTTCTTGGTTTGGTCTTAGTCTCGTTCTTGGTTTGGTCTCTGTCTTGTTCTTGGTTTGGTCTCTGTCTCGTTCTTGGTTTGGTCTCTGTCTTGTTCTTGGTTTGGTCTTAGTCTCTTTCTTGATTTGGTCTCTGTCTTGTTCTTGGTTTGGTATTAGTCTCGTTCTTGGTTTGGTCTCTGTTTTGGACTTGGTTTGGTCTTAGTCTCTTTCTTGGTTTGGTCTCTGTCTTGTTCTTGGTTTGCTCTTAGTCTCGTTCTTGGTTTGGTCTTAGTCTCGTTCTTGGTTTGGTCTCTGTTTTGGACTTGGTTTGGTCTTAGTCTCTTTCTTGGTTTGGTCTTAGTCTCGTTCTTGGTTTGGTCTCTGTTTTGGACTTGGTTTGGTCTTAGTCTCTTTCTTGGTTTGGTCTCTGTCTTGTTCTTGGTTTGGTCTTAGTCTCGTTCTTGGTTTGGTCTTAGTCTCGTTCTTGGTTTGGTCTCTGTTTTGGACTTGGTTTGGTCTTAGTCTCGTTCTTGGTTTGGTCTCTGTCTTGTTCTTGGTTTGGTCTTAGTCTCTTTCTTGATTTGGTCTCTGTCTTGTTCTTGGTTTGGTCTTCGTCTCGTTCTTGGTTTGGTCTCTGTTTTGGACTTGGTTTGGTCTTAGTCTCTTTCTTGGTTTGGTCTCTGTCTTGTTCTTGGTTTGCTCTTAGTCTCGTTCTTGGTTTGGTCTCTGTTTTGGACTTGGTTTGGTCTTAGTCTCTTTCTTGGTTTGGTCTCTGTCTTGTTCTTGGTTTGCTCTTAGTCTCGTTCTTGGTTTGTCTTAGTCTCGTTCTTGGTTTGGTCTTAGTCTCGTTCTTGGTTTGGTCTCTGTTTTGGACTTGGTTTGGTCTTAGTCTCTTTCTTGGTTTGGTCTCTGTCTTGTTCTTGGTTTGGTCTTAGTCTCGTTCTTGGTTTGGTCTTAGTCTCGTTCTTGGTTTGGTCTCTGTTTTGGACTTGGTTTGGTCTTAGTCTCGTTCTTGGTTTGGTCTCTGTCTTGTTCTTGGTTTGGTCTTAGTCTCTTTCTTGATTTGGTCTCTGTCTTGTTCTTGGTTTGGTCTTCGTCTCGTTCTTGGTTTGGTCTCTGTTTTGGACTTGGTTTGGTCTTAGTCTCTTTCTTGGTTTGGTCTCTGTCTTGTTCTTGGTTTGCTCTTAGTCTCGTTCTTGGTTTGGTCTCTGTTTTGGACTTGGTTTGGTCTTAGTCTCTTTCTTGGTTTGGTCTCTGTCTTGTTCTTGGTTTGCTCTTAGTCTCGTTCTTGGTTTGTCTTAGTCTCGTTCTTGGTTTGGTCTCTGTTTTGGACTTGGTTTGGTCTTAGTCTCTTTCTTGGTTTGGTCTCTGTCTTGTTCTTGGTTTGGTCTTAGTCTCGTTCTTGGTTTGGTCTCTGTTTTGGACTTGGTTTGGTCTTAGTCTCTTTCTTGGTTTGGTCTCTGTCTTGTTCTTGGTTTGGTCTTAGTCTCGTTCTTGGTTTGGTCTCTGTCTCGTTCTTGGTTTGGTCTCTGTTTTGGACTTGGTTTGGTCTTAGTCTCTTTCTTGGTTTGGTCTCTGTTTTGTTCTTGGTTTGGTCTTAGTCTCGTTCTTGGTTTGGTCTCTGTCTTGTTCTTGGTTTGGTCTTAGTCTCGTTCTTGGTTTGGTCTCTGTCTTGTTCTTGGTTTGGTCTTAGTCTCGTTCTCGGTTTGGTCTCTGTCTTGGACTTGGTTTGGTCTTGGTCTGGTCTCGGTGTTGGTTTGGTATTGTTTTTCAAACACACCGTCTTGACACCGTCCCTGCATGTGGTCCTAACCCAGATTAAAGGTGAATCACCACTCTGGTGTCAGGTCTCTGCTGCCTATAGCAGGTTGTTTTCCAGGATTATTCTCTATTTACCTTCATCCATCTTCCCAGCTTCTTTAGAGTTAGTCTAGGCCCCTCTGCTGGTTCTCTAAATAATTACTCTCCTGTCTGTCTACGATGGCTCAATGGGTTTGAGGTCGTGTCACATTTTGCGCTATTAGGGGATAGTCTGTGTATGATAAATAGTTCAAGCTTGAAATATTGTCTTATATTTAACCAAAAAAATCAGCTTTAAAGTTCCTTGGTTTTTACAGTGCTGTGTGTTCCCTGATGTTCTCTCACAAACCTTAGAGGTTTTCACTGAATTTCAATTTATGAAGCAGTATCAGCATTAAGGGGACTGAATACATTTGCACCTTACACTTTTCAAGTTTTTACACATTTGAAAACCATACTATATATTTTTGTTTCAATTGTCATGAGCTACTCTGTGTTGGTCTGTCATTACATCTCAATAAACTGATTTTTGTTGGGGGGGTGTAATGTGACAGGATCTAAAACCTATTTGAAGTAAACATATTTAAAATGCTCCTAATATTTCACTTTGTAAGACAGCCTGTCTGTTAAGTACCTAAACTAAAGGTAGAGGCAAAGAGTTTGCGGAAGACGTAGTGTGGCTTCAGGGATGCCCAGTTACTCTGTAAACTATTTACTATTCACTGTTAAATTACTTTAAAAGTAATCTCTTAATTTTAACAATGGATTTCTTTGGACTAAAAGTGATATCAGCGTGGCCTTTAACATGGCATTTTAGCTTAAGATTTCCAAAGTTAAATCCATTGAATCATGTACTGTTTGGAGGGAGCTAGAGATTAGTGTGACGATATGCAGACCTTCCAAACTGAAGGACTGGGTTAATTTTCAAAATACCTGAAGTAACATATTAAGAACTGCTATGTAATAACAATAAGGGTTTAATTAGTGTAATGCTAATAAAGGCTTTTCAACTGCAGTAATTGTTAAAAAGGTACAAACTTGTTCACCTTTTAATTTCCTAGTGAATGTAAGTAGTAATTCCTTTGTGATCTTTTAAGAGTTGCTTGGCTCATTACCTGAATTAAAATCAGAATAAACCATTTCATTTTAATTCTTTTGAATATCTTTTCAGGTATTGAAGTATATTTCAGTATTAATCTCACAATATTTTTGAATTTCATATCAAAGAGATATGAGGAGATATGAATTTTAACCAACATTTCAACTTGCCGTAGGGGCTATGAATAAAACTCTTTTCACTGACTGGCATTTTTAGGTTTTATCAAGTGGGAATGCTTGGAAAATGTTTTTTTTTTTTTTTATATGTAATGAATAACTGCACCATTTAATCATAAATCTAAAATTATCAAAATAATGTACCAATATGACATGCAAAACTAAATAAGTAAATTTGCCATAAAATAATGAAACATACATTTGAAATCATAGCATAAAAAAAAAAAACGTACTTTACATTTATATTCAATTATCGCATTCTTTATTTATCAATATTGAGACATCTGAGTGGCAAACATTATGATTATGGAATCACCCAATTCAGAGGAAATGACTAGTTTTGTCATGTCTGGGATCTGCTTTTTTCTACAAATTTAAACAATATATATATACATACATATATAACACAATTTAGAGAAGCTAATTAACCTAAATTCTTTTTTGGACAGCCGGAGCACCCGGAGAGAACCCATGATAAGAATATAAAGAATATATATAGATATATATCTATACATATCTATCTACCGATCGATCAATAGATAGATATGATTAAAAATAAAAAACATTTTTGGAAAACTATATATGAGGGGGGAAAATAAACGTGCAGAGATTAAAAAGAACTTTAAAAATTAAAATAATATATATGTTTGATATATTCTATAAATAAAAAACAGATAAAAGCATGAATTGGTAGAACAAAACGCCATTCAGATTAAAGCTTGGGGAAGTGAGCTGGTATCTGGGATCTTATTTTAGACACAGGAGGAGTAATTTAAGGCAATTTATATTTCTTTGGTGATTTCAATTTTCTAATCTCATCTTTCAACTGTTCAATTTGATATTCTTGGTCTTTGAGGTCCTTATATAATAATCTGTTCTCTGCTTTTAAAAATATCGACTCTTCCTTAAGCTTTTTGGCATCAGTCTTTTTCAGGTAGAGTTTTACGCTTTCATCTTTTTCCTGTTGGGTCACTTTTCCCTGAAGTTCCTGAATTACCGTCTCTTTTTGCTGAATTACTGCCTCCTTTTCTGCTAATGTTTTTTTTTAATTATCTAACTGGTTTCTGAGAGTGGGAATAATGTTAACTTCAGGATTTACATATGCTCTTTTTAGATCCTCTTTGTACTTATTACACACTTCTTCTAACTTCTTATATTTAGCTTTTTCCTGTCTTAAATTTTCACTCAAACCAGATACGTTCTTTTCAAGTGTTTTATTATCCAGGTTCAGTTTGCAAATTTCTTGTTTCTGTGTCGTGATTATTTTCTTATATTTATGACACTCTACTGTGCGACGTTTAACTTCTGTATCTAGGCTCTCATATTTATGTGTCGCTTCTTCATTAACATTTTTCAGCTCTTACTGAGCTGCTGCCAGTTTTTCCATGTAATCACTGATTTTTTCATTCGACTTTCTTTTATTAGTCTCTAACTGTTTCGAAAGTTCAGTCATCTGTAGCTGGTTATTGGAAAGCTGTTTTTTAAAGTTATTAATGGATATTTTACAATTTACCAAATTCTCACTCAGCGTTTTAACTTCGTTCTCCAGGTTTCTGTTCTGTGTTTTAATTGTTTCCAGCTCCTCATTTAGTTTTTCTATCTGTGACTCATTTGCTTTTTTGGTTTTAGCTAACGCTCTTTCACTTTCTGTTATACTTTTAACTTAATCTCTTAAATTCTCAATCGCTTCCTCGTTGAGTTTTACAGTCATTGCAAATTCAGCCTTAATGTTAAGTTGCTCTTTAAGGTGAAGATTACTTTCTTAAAATTTTTTATTCAATTTGTCACGTTCCTCTTCGCTTTTATGCAGTCGTGCAGTTAGTGAATCTGTGCCCACTTTCAGGTTCTCAATTATGTTGTCCTTATTTTTTAGTTTAGTTAATAATTTTTCTTTATCAGTTTTCATTTCCTTACTTTTAAGCGTCTCTTCTCTATTTAGATGAAACTGTTCCCTCTCTTTGAGTTTTTTTATTTCATCTTGAAGTTCTGCATTTTTCAAAGTAGAATGAGCTAGATTTTCTTGGCAAGTCGACAGTTTAACTGCATTGTCATACAGTTCATTTCTATAACTAATTAGTTTATGTGTATCCTTTCTAAGATCTGCATTTTCAGATTCCAGTTTATTTATCCGTTGCTTCTGTTGCTCTATTGTCTCTCTACACGTTTGAAGTTTTTTTAAATGTGCCTGATTTGTGTTGCTCAATCAAAAATGATTTAGCTCCAGTGTTTTTAACTCTTGATTCAGAGAGTCATAATTTGAATTTTGTTTCTTTAGTTCGGCTTTAATACGCTGTATTCTTTGTTTTAAGTATTCTGTTTCTTTTTTTTCATCCTGCAATTTACGTAGATTCGTAGATTGTTGTAGAGCGTAGAAAAAGCCTTTATCTTCAGAAGTGTTGTACCAACCTTTGATGTCAGTCGCCTCGTTTTTTGAATTGGTTCCGTTAGTTTTTACTAACTGAGAATCTGGTTTCTGTCCTTTGCTTTCGTCAGTTTCCAATAACTGAGAATCGGTTTTCTGTCCTTTGCGTTCGTCAGTTTCCAATTACTGACAATCTGGTTTCTGTCCTTTCCTTTCGTCAGTTTCCAATAACTGAGAATCGGTTATATGTACTTTGGTCTTAAGAGTTTCCAATAATTGAGCCTCTCCTTTTGTTTCAGTTGAGGAATCCATTGTTTGTATTCAGGGAGGTAGTTTTACACAATGTACACACGTTATCTACAGGTTAAAAGATTAGAATCAGAAAAAATCAGAAAAATTTAAAGTGAACAGCAATTATGCATTCCCACTTATTGTTGTTCACTTTAAAATGTTCTGACTCTAACTAGTCCCGCAGTTTTCAACCGATTTCAACAATTTTGGTATCAAAACGTTCAGCTTGTTCAGGAGAATTGTGCTATGTCTTTTGGTAAAGATATTTTTTGTAGTTTTCGCGATATTCTGCTTTTTCTGCGCTTTTTTGTCCCATTGAAATGCATGTAGAATTCTTAAATTTCAGCAAAATTCAGCTAAAACTTTATCATCTTCGACCTTTAACTACTTCAGCATACTTTCAGCTAGAAACACCATTCAACTTTAAAAATGTTTCCATATCTTTCTGCTATTACTGTTTAACTCAGCTTTTTGCTAACTTTTACAGTTTTGCTTCAGTGAAGCTTCAAACTTTAAAAGAAAATTTTAACATTTTCAGATTTATAATGGAAGTCTATGGACGGAATTCTTCAACTGCTAGAGTGCGTGCTCTAGCTTTTGAGCTGTTCCGGTTTTTCCGAACAAATTCTTCTCACTCCCTCATTTTTCACTCAATTGAAATAAATTATACATCAAAATGTAGGGATTTTTGTCAGGATTCGGGAAATGTAACCCTAATTTGTGTGTGGCATTTACAGTTTTCCAACAGTTTGGCCCAGACCACGAAGAAGTCCAAACTTCCCCAATAGAAATCCAATGAGAGACTTTCCAAAGATCACAGACAAAATCCAAAACGATACATATTTTCGTATCACTCCCATTTCTTAACTATTTGATGTACTAACATGAAACTTGGTATAGAACATCTTCAGAACCTTCTAGCACTCACATTGAAGGAATTTCTTCAATATCATTTATGGTTTAGCTGTTTAGCTAACTTGTTCGTGCATAGGAAAACGTTGATTCTGAGAAAAATCGTTATACTCAGAAAAAACACATTTTTACATCATCACCGTGGTCAAATAGTTTTTAGTAGAAACATGAAAGTTGGCACAGTCGAAGCTGAAAGATGGCTGATGTCCAAGGTGAAATAATTTTTTGAATACCTTTTTACGGTTTTGGCTCACCACTCGTTTGTTCGTAGGGGAAGTTTTGCTTTTGACAGCTCACCTCTACCATGGAACTCCATGTTATTTAATGAGACCAGCAGGTGGGACAAACCTTTTTATTTCTCCTTCCCATTAAGGTTGTGAATGAGCTACATCCTTGAAAGTTATCCCAATCGGAGACAAAGGATAGCTGTCGCTTAGACTGAAAGAATTTTTTAGATACCATTTACGGTTTGTCTTCAGCACTCGTTTGTTCGGAGATGACATTCCCATTAAAAAAAGCCTGAGAACAAAGGAAACGAAAGTGAAGCGCATGTCTCTCTGTCACTGACAGGCTCGTTAAGCATCGTCAAGGTAACCGAGCTTCAAAGGGATTTTACCTCTGCCACTTTAAACAGCACATTTTAATCTAATGGAGGGAGACAACACTGATTTAACATTTGGAAATGGATACAATATGACTACTGGCCATGACCCTTCCCTTCACACGCAACCCTGATAGACTTTCAAAATAAGACTCCGGGGACCCTACAAAATAAAAGCCCCTACATTAAACTCATATTTTTTTTCCCAGCATATGGCTCAACATTATGACGCAAACTCAACCACTTTTTTAAAATTACACTCTAGGGGGCTTTTCAAAACATGCCCCACAGCAAATTTCAAAATAAAAGCCTCCCATTGCCACTTTATCTACTGCCCTAATAACAGGAGAAAAGAGTGATTTAACGATTGGAAAGTCATCAAGTATCACTGCTGGGTCGGACCCTTTTCTCAACACACAACCCTGCTAGACTTTCAAAATAAGACTCCAGTGACTCTAAAACATTAAAGCCTCTATATTATACTCGTGTATTAATTGATGCAAATGGCTCAGCATTATGACCCAAACTCTACCAGCTTGTTTCTATTAGACACTAGGGACCTTTTCAAAACACACCCCAGAGCGAATTTTACAATAAAAGTCTCCCATTTACGCTCTAATGCAGCATCTATTCACCCAATAACATGGAAAACCAGTGATTTCATATTTAGAAATGGATTCTATATCACTGCTGGGCATGACCCTTCCCTTGACACACATCCATGATGGACTTTCGAAATAAGACTAAAGGGACTCTACAAAATAAAAGCCTCTTCCTTACACACACTCATTCATTGTGCCATATGGCTCGTAGCTATGACCCAAGTGACATTTTTCTAAAAGGTAAGAAAATCTCTGATACAAAGAGATCAGGCTCAGTATAGACTCTTACATTTTAGCTTGAATTGATTTATTTAAAAGTATAGAGACCAAAACAGATCTTTAGCTGACAGAGTAATACATTTAGAGCAGTAATTATTTTTAAAAATAAAAGAGAAAAAATAAAATGTTGTCTGTCAATATGCTCAATTCACAATTACTTAAGTGGAAAACTTTCAAGAAATGAGTCTGAGATGATTCACTTTATAACATGGCGCATTATCCTGTTGGAAGTAGCCATCAGAAGATTGGTACACTGTGGTTATAAGGTCCGGCCAGGTGAAGATCCGCAATTGCAATCGCACCAAACAGGAAAAAGAACATCGACAAATTCCGGTTCGTCAAATTAAAATATAGCAGCAACAAATCGGTGACTAGAAATTATAGCACAATTCTTATATATAAAAAAAAAAAAAATAACACCGTTTATTTAAAAGATTGGATCCAAACTATTGGTTATTCACCAACGAGGAAGCAGATTTCTCATCTTCATCAAAATATTTATTTTATACCGAGGGACTTAAACTTTAATCAAATCCATTCAAAAGAAACTTCTTATTACAGGAATGAAAAGAGATGCTGAGTTTGGGAGTAGAGAACAAGTTCATTCAAAAAAAGCAGTTTTGAATTATCCTTATCCCCGTTACAAAAATCTACAAAAATTTATATATATATTTGGGCAGAAACTGAGCATATGCTGGATGATGGTGGGATTTTTTTAATATGTCATATTAAATTAAGCACTCACAGGGTTCATACAGGAATGAGTGACTCTAATTTAATTCTATTTTAATGCTATTAGAAATTATTTTAATGCCATCAACAAGAACCATGTACACAGGTTATTAGTGTACATGAAATATGAAGGAGCTGTAAGCACAGTTCCATGGCTCCTGTATGTATGTAAACACTCACACACACACACACACACACACACATATACGTATATATATATATATCCTCTAGCCTTTTCTCCGCCTGGAGCTTCCTTTCCGAACATACGGCTTTATGATCAGTTCCACGCAAATTAATAGCGATATAATACATCTGACGAAATTGTTTTTATAAGCATTTTTTATTAAAGAATTATAAATACTTTGATAAACATATTTAAATAATTTTAGTGCCAATGAAGGCCTTGATAAAAAAAAAATGAATGAATTGTAATTATTTTTAATGATCCGCGGAAACCCTGGTTCATCTCGCGCATGCTCTCTACGATCTCCAAGAAACTCAGAGCGGAGCGGTCTGGAGCCACAGTGGAGGATGTATGCTTTGCTTTGTGCAGGCGGTCTGGAGCGGAATATGTGGGATTTCGGGGTAAAACTCCTCTTGGACGTGATGGCGACGCTGCAGTCGAACAAGACGAACTCAAAGAAGAGATGCTAGCGGTAAATATATGTTCGATTACTGCCTGCTAAGCTAAAAGCAGCCTAGCCTAAAGCTACGGCTAATAGCAGCCTAGCCTAAAGCTACGGCTAATAACAGCCTAGCCTAAAGCTACGGCTAATTGTAGCCTTGCAAGAACAAGCTTTATGAAAGTGTATTTTTTGTGATTCACAGGAAGCAGTACGCCGTCTTCACAACTCGGAGACTAATTGCAGGCGCTATGAACTGGAGCAAGGGTAAGATTTAAAGAATATGCTTTCATTCTGCGGTAAAAGGAAATGGATACGGATAGATACCGATCATAGCTGTACATTTTGTTTTCATAGACTAATGTCGCCTCACAATGAGGCGGTGACCTCCTATTGCTCGGAGCCATATCAGCAAGTCCAGATTTGCACAATGTTGATAAAGACGACATTGTGTGTAAGTGACTTGTTTTAATGTTTTCTCCTTCCTTGTTACTGTGACTTGCGTTTGATTTTTTATTCATACCACTCTCATTTAATTGTTTTCCAGCTGCCTGTAAGACGTATTTTGAGACGGTACGCAGGAGCTTCAGATATACGCAGCCTGAGAACGCGTTGGGTGCGGAGGCTGCCAAGCAATCTGCTCGGATACGGGCTAGAAGAAAGAGGGTAAGACTTTATTTGGTGACTATTTTTCAGGTGCATTGATAGATGTGTTGTGTCCATACGCAGTGCGCTGATTCATTGTTTTTTTTTTCAGCTGCTGAAAGCGAGGCAGAGTGTGCTAGCAGATGAGGAAGTGGCACTCTGGAAGTCCGCCACCGTCGACCTCATGTCCGACGAAGAAGATGGCGTCGTTGGCGGTGTCTCTGGATGGATTGTACGGTCGCCGCCATTTCGTAGGCCGGATCTCACTGAACTCTGTGTTAAGCTGCAGTCCCGGTTAGAAGCGATGCCGAAGTACAGGGCCACGCACAGTAGGCGTCTGCACATCGGACCTGCCTCGGAGGGAATGCTGCCAGTTACCTCCAACCCCGAGGAAGCAAACGGACCGTTCACGGACTTTTAGATACCCATGTGTTTGGATACGCGTTGTATATAGTTGTGTGTGTTTTAATAAAGCTCTTTCTTTGCATAAACAGCTTCCTGGCAAATGTTCATTTCCTGTATAAATTCATTCATGTCCTTGATGGTAGCCTAATAATTATGTAGTAGTGTAGGATAACATAAATACACAGCATATGAATGAATAAATATATGAATGAATAAATATATGAATATATATATATATATATGTAAATATATATATATATTTATATGTAAATATATATATATATATATGCCAACCAATCACGAGCGACTTTACTTGTTTAAAAAGAAGTGGTTCCGTCCAATACTCAGTAAGAAAATTAAAGCCTGGCATGGCCACGTGTGGTTTTGCTGCCAATCACGAGCGATTTCACTTGTTTGAGAATAGTGGTTTCAGCCAATACTGAGTAGGTTATTCAAGCCAGACCTGGCCAGCCGCGCGGGTTTGCTGCATTCATATGCTAATTAGGGCCATTAGTACAGCTGATCGCTCTCCACATATGTCAGAGTCCGTTTCCGACAATTTGTGGCACGACAAACGCGGACAAGCACGGGTTGCAAATTGTCGGAAACTGACGAAAATCAGGGAGATCTGCGGGAGTTTACGGGGACGAAAATCTCACTTTTCATGCAGTGTTAAGTGGTATTGGCACTCTTTCTATAAGCTTCTCTCTCTATCCTTACTCTGCTTCTCATGATCAGTCTTGCACATAGGTTTTTAGATTTTCAATCCTCTAAGGATGACACTGTTTTCTCTATGCTGATCAACCGACACATTTTAAATCATTTCAAATTGTTTTGCAAAGTCTTGACATTTCCACATATGATTTCAAAATTTTGATACTTATTCAATACCATCTTCCTCAACATTTTACTCCCCATCCTTAAGCTACTCATTTTTTCTTCAACCAGATAAGATTCAAGTTTTTCTTTGTAATTTCTTTTCTGATTCAGCTAATTTAATACTTTTCAGCCTATGCTGTGAACTTTGGCTTCATTCTGCTCTCTTTTTGGACAGGAATTAAGCTTTTCTGTTTGCTGCTAATTCATAACACGCCTGACATGTTTCTGGAAAGCAGGTGGCCCCCCTTCAAAATTTCTTTAGAACTTTTCCTAGAAACTTGGGAGACATTATGTAAAGACCCTTCTTGTGCCCACATTCAAGACATTTTTTGATCATGTATGGTTTGGCTGTGCAGCTTTTAAGATGAGTCTGTTTCTGCCATTTTACTGCCAAATGATTCTACCCTACAAAATCTTCAGATGATTCAATTGTTTTCTGCAGTTTGAAGTTTCTGATAACTTCCTATCACATTTTCATATGTTCTTCAGGTAATTTCAGCTTTTTTTCATTCAGCAGAAGCATTCCCACTTGCTGTTTCTCCGAAACAGCTTTTTCCAGTTTAGTTTTATTTTTAATTTTTTTTTTATTTAAAGCAAATATTTCTAAACTTTTATGTTGGAAGATTTTTATAAATTTTAGTGTGAGGGATTGTATTTGAGTCAATGAATCAATGCAATCAACTGGTTTTCCTTAAATAGAACACTTTGAATCAATTTGACTGTATGATCTGGTTGAACTGTAAAGAGCCTTGAGATGACGTGTTGTGAATTTGGCGCTATGGAAATAAACTGAATTGAAAAAAAAACTGAATATGTCAAAATAAAATATATACGTTTGTACAGGCATCTGTAGGTATTCTAAGCAAACTAGAATATAATGTATATATATATATATTTTTTTTTTTTTGGTCGACTTTGAAATTATATTGTATCAACCGAAATAAAGCAATGTAGGGCAATATAAGTTTTGGCTATATTGTCCTTCCCTGTTCTGGAGTTGGATCAAATTTTTTTCCAATCTGTCAGTTTTGTTGAAGTGCAGTAAAAAAAATTTTTTTCTTATTTTTGTCCTTTTTACTCGACATTTGCACATTTAACCCTAGTCATTAAGGTGCTGTTAAGATGTTAAAGGCTAACCGTGCTTCTGGCACTCTCCGAGCAAATAACAAAGGAGCACCGGAGGCATTTAGAACTATTTCTAGTTTTAAGTAAGTAGAAATTAAATTGTTTCTAAAAGTAGCAGCACATGCTTATTTCAAAAGGGTTCTCAAGCAGAATGCTTTCTTTTTCGTCATGTATTTAGGTTGTACATGTGTACCCTTCTGTCTGGTCAAAATGTGGGGAATTTTTTATTTTTTTTTATAAATTAAGAAAAAGTTTTTTCACCAACTAAACACCAGCTTTTGTCTCTAAGCCCACAAGAGGGCACAATACACATTAAAAGACTGGGATACTTGTGTATATTAAATACAGTTCTTCATGATGCAGCATTGACCTGTCATTCTTCAAGTTCACATTCAGACACATTTTAAAATGTATTTTTTGGTTCTTATATATGCTGGCTGAGTTTTTTAAAATACATTATTTGGAGGTTTTACAGTTTAATCTATGTATAGATCAGAATACAAAGTAAGGAATAGTTCAGGAATAAAGTTGTTAAACTTAAAAATAACACACATACAAAGGTTTTAAAATCTTGAAAATGCATAAACCAATTTGTCTTTTAAATAAAGATGAGTATTAGACAATTTAAAACACACAAATAGATCATTTACTAATTGGATGACAAGACACCATTTAATAATGCATACAGTAGAACCCTGGGAAGAAGAAAGCCATTCCTAAAAGAAAGCTGTGAGAAGTCATGGTGGTCGAAGCATCAGGCTGTGGGGGAACTGAGACATGGGAGCTTATTATAGTTTATAGAATAAAGCTTCAAGGGAAGTACAGGGCAATCCTAAAGGAATATGTTGAGAGGCTGGGAAGGACTGAGACTTAAGCAGCAGTTCACCTACAAGCAGGACAGTAAACCAAACAGTTATGCACAGACAATGTTTTTTCCTTACTTAAATGTTTATTGTGAAAGTAATAATTAAAAATATATATAACACCAGTGTTTGAAGGTGTTCTGTTGTCATTTTTTTTATTTTTATATATGGAGTGGAAGTTGAAACCACATTAACCACATTGAAAGAAGCCCTGTTAACCAGGTATCCAGTGTTTATGCCACTTTACATTCAAGGAAGGTGTGCAGCTTTAGCATAAAGTTCACATTGGTGCAAACATTAATCAATCACAGAGCACAGCTTTACACTGGAGTCAAGACCTATTGGTAGCTGGTTGAAGCACACATACACACTAATGCCATTAAAAAAGTATGGGCAGAAAAGTAGTTGAAATCAAAAGCCCCTGAGCTCTGAGGAAGAAACATGACTTGTTTTTAAACTAGAGATCAAGCTTCAATCTTAATTTGAGATTACATTTTTAACCTGAGCTTCAAAAGAAAGGTTCATTATTAATAGTTAGGTAGTTTCAGGTTACTTGAAGCAGTTCAGTACCTCAGGCAATTCTGATGAAGAGAATGGTCTCAGATTTACTTATAAATAAAATTGAAAGAAATAAAGCCAGTTTCAGTGGCTTTAGACAGATACTGTATGCTCTGCATCAAAAGCAGATTGCTGTTATTTTGCAAAGATTTAGTGAATTACAGAATTAACTCTATAAAAATGTTAATGGGTGTTTAACGGGTTTATTCACAGATGAGTACAGTGTGAATACGATGAGTCCAAAGATTCAGCTTTGAGCTAAACCTTTTGTGACAATAAGAAAGGTAACTCTAAGTAAGTCATGTAAAGACATTACTTCATACTTGCCAAATAAATAACAAAACAAGGGGCAGGTTGTCTAAATCCCCCCCCCACACAGATCTTTATTTATAAAATCTAATAGATAAATACCATAGTTTTCTTCCACCTAACAATTAGAATAATTTGTGTTAATCTGATATAAAATTTGTGGTTGTAATATGAATAAAGCAAACTTTTAATTGGTAGTAATGCCATTACAAAGCATCACATATGTTTTATTGACAACAGTATTTCAGTATTTAAGGTAGCTGTAATTAAACTTTTACTTAAGAAAATGTCTCTTGACCCAGATGACTTGGTCAATTATAGACCTATATCTAATCTTCTTTTTGTATCTAAAAGTCAGGAAAAGTTAGTTGCCAAACAAGTGTGTTATCACTATAATGAACTTTTTGAATAGTTTCAGTCTGGCTTTAGAGCTCATCATAGCACTGAAACAGCTCTGGTGAAAGTCACTAACGATATTCTCACGGCCTCAGATAATGGATTTGTATCTGAACTTGCCCTGTTAGATCTCATTGCTGCATTTCTGTTATTAAAATAATTTAAAATCATCAATTATCAGTGTGACTTATCAACATCCCGCCCTCAGAAAAACAACAAAAGCAAAAATCCACAATAATATACAGGATTTACAAAACACACAGAGCCTATCAACTACAGCAAATGCTCATGCAAGAGCTATTCCTATATCAAGACAATGTCAGGTGTATACACAAGATGTATTGCTTCATTCCAAAATTTAGCACCATGACATCTGATGTGAAGTTAGAAAGAAGTCGCATCAGCAAAGGTGAATTGAAATGAGCAGCCTGTCTTGTTGGATAATTTTGAAATTGAAGGTTCTGCACTAATTTTGTATGATAAACGGCAGCCATTCAGCATTAAATAGAGCTCTAAGAGCAAAAGTACATGTCAGGAATATATTAATATGAAAGATATTTTAGAATTGCAATTTTAAGAACAAGGGTGAGCACAGCGTTAAGAAAAACAGTTGATCATAATTTTCTCTCGATAGACTGGAACAAGTCAGGAAAAAAGCGGCTGTCAGTAAAATAAATAAAAAATGACAAAAGTAATAATAGATAAAAATGATAAAAATATAGAAATCATAATAATTATTTTGTTTGTTTATATATATATATATATATATATATATATATATATATATATATATATATATATATATATATATATATATATATATATATATATATATATATTAGGGCTGCAACTAACGATTATTTTAAAAATCGATGAATCGGGCGATTATTTTTTCGATTAATCGATGAATCGGACAAAAAATATTTTTTATATTAACCTCTTTATTCCAAAATAAACATTTTAAACACACAAGTACAGGTTGCTCATAAACTGTACTGGTGCAATATGAAAAATAAATTTTTGTGTTAAAACTACGCGAACTTATATAAGAAATGTAGCTGTACATCCACAAAATGTAGGCTACTTTGTTTCATAAAGCGCAAAAAAAGACATTTTTGTTTTTAAAAGCCCCTAAGGGGTTCAAACAATAGGTCCCCCCATTTCAACAAATTAGTTTTTTTAGACTAATAGAGTTCTGCCTTTTAAGACAGGAAAGTATAACAAGTTGCTACTTGAGAAAATACTGAACCATAGAGATAAAAATAGCCCTGTGGTTCAAATTATAAATTGTATTTGGAATAAAAATGACAGAACTAGGGGTGCTAAAAAACACATCCTCCAAAGACAGATATTTACATAGGAATGTGGCATATAATTAATTGACATATTACTGACCTTGCTGGATTTTATTCTGCTTTACTTCCATAAATTGCAGGATCTTCTTTACTTTATCTTTGCCAGAAGATTTAAACTTTAAAAGCCTTGCCCTCATAATTTGCAAGTTCATTTATTTATAAAGAAAATATAAACGCTGCTTAAGCTAATTCAAATGAAATTAAAAGTAAAATAAGGAGCCAACCTTATCACTGTCTGTAACCTACTAACACGGTAAGGAAAGCATCAGATGAGCTACCTGAGAAACTAACGTTACGTTTCCCCACTTTAAAACGAAACAAGCATGGTCGCTCACCCTGCTGATCAGCTCTCTTCACTGCCATCGAAGCCCCCAACGTGTTTCCTTTTCAGGTGCTGCATCATAACAGTGGTGCTTCCATGCCATGTTAATTTGTTTTGACAAAAGTTGCATGTTCCGACTTTTTTCGCTTTACAAAGCGCAGGCTATTTTAATTATTGTGATCAATTTGCGCTGTCAATCCCGGCGCATGCGCGCTTCATTTGCAGTCTGGACGCTGAGGGTAAACATCCTCTGACTGCAGCGCTGAGAGGGACTCCTGCTGGAGAACGGGGTTGCGATGGGGGAGGCGCCCCACGGCAATGACGACGGCGGCGGATGACGCATTAATCGCGCGACACAACTAATCAATGATGAAATTCGTTGCCAACGCTTTTAAAAGTCGATTTTATCGATTCGTTGTTGCAGCCCTAATATATATATATATATATATATATATATATACATATAAGGTTTCCTTCCTGTTAAAAAGGAGTTTTCCTCTCCACTGTCACTGTATGTATGCTTGGTGTGAAGGACTGCTGAAGAATCGACAACAAAATACAATCATAAATCATCACTCCAAGGTCACTGAGGAGGAGAATTTCCTGCAAGTCAATGGCTGTGTCTGAACGTCCCCACTATATAGGGGTTACACTATTTTATGAGTGTCCGAATGTCTAGTGGAATTTTTTTTTCTCCCACAATGCACCTTGAAAAGTAGTGTACATCGATAGTCAGTAGAAGAGCAGATATATTCCAGAATGTTTTTTAAGAGCTCTCCTAGCACACCATCATGGGATTTGTTTTGGGGATGAGATAGAACAAAGATGGCGCAGGCATCGAGTGGGGAGCTGCAGTCAAGTGACCAACGTGGAGCAAAAAGTAGTGATCATATGTCCAGATGGTCAGTTTACTGAGTTCATTATAAAGTCCACTATATAGTCCCTGCTCTATATGGTGATTCAAGTATTAAAGGTTAGGGCGTATGTTTGGACACAGCCAATTACTGGATACAATGAAGTGGTTTTCTTTGTTGGAAATGTTTTACCCATCAAGCAAAATTTGGTTGGAAAGACAACATGATTTACATCCAAACAATGTCTACATTTGGTTGTAAAGTGAAAGATGAAAAATCGCAATTTTCAGATTGTTGAAAAACATCCTTTACAGTGGACTTATTGGACTAAAGTTGGATAAAATAAAACCGCCGTAACACAGCCCAAATTTCAAATAGTGTTTGTAGGCTAAATTAAGACCATGACGGACCAACCAACTTTAGCCCGAAAACCAATGTCTAAATGACGTCTGGTGTTTGGGGGCTACCAATCTGACTATTGTCTCTTTAAAGTGCCTTAAAATGAATTGCGATGTGTATTGGCTCTATACAATTAAACTGAATTGAATTGAATAGAATTTAAAGTATGAAAGATAAATTACATTCAAAATGTGCCATTTGCTGCAGGATTAGATTTCCTGTAGTCAAAGCGGAAAAGTGACCCAAGGATTCATACGATGAGGGTTGGTTTGGGATTATGACAAACATTCTACCTCTTGCATTCATCGCCATTCATATCTGCAGATAATTTATATTTTTGGGCTATAATCTTACTTCACCTCTTGCAGAATTTTTTTTAATAACTACCTCTCAAATCAGCTTCCCATCTCTAAATGATAAGGGGCTGGGTTTCTTATCTCCCAGGCAGATTAAAAGTAAAGCATGTATGAAGAGCAAGGAGCCACTGTGTGCATGGAGAAGCTCTGTACTAGCCTTCAGTTTTCTTCAAAGCTCCTCTATGCCTTAATTATAGGCCGGCCTAATTTTTAGAAGCCTTAACAGAATCAAAGATGTACATGCGGTGCTCCCCTGTGTGTACTTAATCAGTTTTGCTATGTTTTATATAACCAGGGGTAATCCTCCTCTACATCCTCCCTCTGTTGCTCATCTAACATTTATTTTCATAGAAACAAACACTCTGTCTTGTTCGTTGAGCTGTTATTTCGATTCTACAATGACTGTTTTTCCGTTACAAAAGCACTCCCGGAAACGGCCTACCTCTGAGTGACTGCGCTTCAAATTGCTTATGAGATGCTTCTATTTTTAGGCTAATAGAGATGTTAAGTCGCTCTACAGATATGTCATGTCCAGGAGCGAGAGGAAGCTCTCCGACTTATCTATCAGCTCCACATATTACCAAAGAGAGGCAGAAAGGAATTTGATTAGGGTTAACCACCTTGGGCTCACTATTGGATTAGAGTGATTATCTTATCTATGAGTAAGACAAATAGCTTTGCACTTTACCTTCTGATCTGGCACATTCTTCTAAGTTGAAGCAGTGCTGCTCGCTCTCGAGGTGAAGAGGCGACAGTGTCCTTGCTTGTTAAATCTTGATTATCTAATTGCAAGATATAGTTTTGGACACTTTGTAATATATCTACCTTAATATTGTTTTTCAGGTATAAAGGCTTCATCAAGGACTGTCCCAGCGGACAGCTGGACGCCGTGGGCTTTCAGAAGATATACAAGCAGTTCTTCCCTTTTGGAGACCCCACCAAGTTCGCTTCATTTGTCTTTAATGTATTTGATGAAAATAAGGTTTGTAATGTAATTTTAAGTCACTGCTGATTGTAGTTAGTATTTAAATGGCCTGTATGTAGCTATGGAAGCTTCAGCTACTTGTCTCTGTCCTGCTCTTGGTTAAACGTGATTAATGGCCAGGCTTTCATCCAAATCTGATTTAAGTGAACCGTTGTTCCTGGAACATTATTTTATGTTTTTCTTGTAAGTACAGAGAATGTGTTTTGTGCAGAGTGGTATTCATTCATGTTCCTTTCCTTTCTTAAGGCTGTTTTTCAACGGTATTTAAAGGGTGAAGGGTTTTGAAAAAATGTAACCAAAGTGAATTGTCCAAGGCTGTTACAAATAGAATTTACAGGAAAATGGTTGCAGCCAAAAGCATTGACTGCATAACCCAAGAAAAGAATTTTGTAGCTTAATGTCAAATTTTGTTTGTGTAGGGTTCTTAAAGCTGCAGTCTGTAACATTGAGGAGAGAGCAGACTTCGACTGAAAATTTGAAGAAAAACAGGTTTCACTCCACTCCCCCACCCTCTCTGCTTCACTCATGCCCCACCTCCAAGCTCCACCCCTCTCACAGCATCTGCGCGGCTACCGCATGCGACCAGAAGGGGGGGGGGGGGGGGGGGGGGGGGGGCAGTAGGCGGGACAAATAGAAGCAGTTTTTTTCACAGGTTACATATCACATGTACTGCTGTCTGGGCATAGGGACAGTTTTAGCCAATATGACAAAAAAGTTATTTTTAAAAACTTACAGACTTCAGCTTTAAGCGGGCTTAAAAAATATGGATTTTAATTTTTTTTTCATTGGCCATGACTGAAACCCCCTACAAAAAAAATATAAATGCAGAAGTATAGGGGAAAAAACTCAGGTTTTTCAAATATTTCAGTTTCTTCAATTTTTTCAAGTATAAAAATGTCTTTCTGCTTAATATATGTAAAGATATTTAAATGATTTATGTTTAAATAACATGCTCTTTTCAGGTATTCATAACATAAGAATGGGATTTTAACAATTTAACCTTTAGTATTTTAAGTTTCCACTTACCAAATGCCTGCTTACTCAACAAGAATTAAACCAAAAATAGACACTTCATGCATAAATTAAGGACAAACTAGATTTGTGCTTCATAACTTACAAGTTAAATTCCTAAAAAGCTGCTGTTCTTCTTGAATTAGGTTAAAATAAGGTATTCGTGTTAACAGAAGGCTATAGAAATGGAGTAGAGAAAGTAGAGTTGTGATTAGTGAAACCTATAAAAAAAGAATACTAAAGAAGCAACAGATGCATTTCCTTTGCTTGTTTTTATGGGCCTACTTTTCATGAATATTTCAACTTCTCAGATTAAAATACGGAGCCTATCATGATCTAATGTTGGCCAATTAACAACAAACTCCACTGTAGCCCTACCCCTTCATCTGACGCCATTTGTAGGGAAAGCATTCTACAACAACGACATGCGGATCATTTTTATTTTTACAGTTCATGAAAAATTACCCCATTTTTTTTCAGATTACACATTAGAATAATCAATTCTGTGGGGAAAAATGAATTACTTTAGGGTTAGAATTAGGATTCATTCAGTGATAACAACCTACTGGGCCTCCTGGGAGGTAAAGCCATCCTATGGCACTGATTACTACTAATAATGTCCATTTAATAATATCCAAAATGGTTGCAAACAACAACTTAGTATTTACTGTGTACTAATGGAAGACAGAATCAAAATGATGAGGAAACTTAGGTTCTATCTATTAGAACAATGTTCCAATACATAGAACGTCTACTCTATTCTAAACAGAATACATTGATCCACTTCCATTCAAGAAATAAACAAATTTTCCAAGTAATATTATTGTGGTTTACAGGCTATGGCAAGCCGTTTATGTATTAGTTTGACTGAATATGTATTCCTGACATATTTTCCTTGTCTAAATGACCATTTCAAACAAAAATACATTATTTACATCTAGAATAATGTCTATAAATCCCTCCGCAGTGTTTGTTGGGGCTGCGTTTTCTTTTCTTTGAACATAGTTTCCATCATATTTGTTATTGAATTTTTGAATTTTTTCTATTTTAAGAGCAACATAAGCAGGTTTATCATGACGAGAGAAAGTGGCCATGCTCTGTGACAGTGATTCCTTCTTCCCATTTAGGAAAAGCACCTGTAAATATTTATTTTTTCTAATTTGATTCAGTCAAATGCTGGACATTGCTTCAGTTTGTGGGACAGTGGGAAAGAAGTAAAAAATATGTGGGACTGTCTCGCACAAATTGGGACATGTGGTCACCCTACGTTGGAAAATAACTTCTGATGGCTTCATTTGCTTGAAAATGCCATAATCTATGTCTGATATTACATTTATATACAAAGGTATTGTATGTGAAATTACTGTTATTAATTGCTCTTTTAAGTAT
This sequence comes from Cyprinodon tularosa, assembly GCF_016077235.1. Taxonomy (NCBI): domain Eukaryota; kingdom Metazoa; phylum Chordata; class Actinopteri; order Cyprinodontiformes; family Cyprinodontidae; genus Cyprinodon; species Cyprinodon tularosa. The sequence goes on along the minus strand of NW_024038897.1, from coordinate 750,673 downwards.
CCTGATAATATTAGGTTTATTTCACTAATTCAGTAATCTTAAATTTGGTTTCAACCTAAATATATTCAAAGGTAATAGATACCTTTTCCATATGAGATCAGTCCCAAAGACGAGAAACTAATTCAGTTAAAAATCTATTAGCTAAAAGAAAATGACCTTCTTGGCCTGTAATAGTGGGCATGCAGCACCTTTTGTATTTACGTCTTTTCATGTGTTCACCTGTAATTCATAGCCTTGAAGACTGAACTGTTTGAAACCCGAGACTTTATGGACTCCCAAAGCCAGATTTTATTTACTGCAGTGGACCACAGAAGCTCCCATCACCCCCTCCCTCTGTGGTCAAGGAGGCTGAGGAGAGAATGTAAATAAAAGCAGGGCTAAGGGGAGCATTACATGGCAGGCTACATGCTAACCCACACAAACTGCTTCTGCCCAGTCTCTTACTGGCAAACCAAATAAGCTTAAGTCCTGATGTGGCTGGAGACTTTAATCATGTAGAACCAGAGAATTCAGTTCGCTGGACGTTTCTTGCAGCATTTTGGGAGCAAACAAGGCTGCTTCAGCTCTTCACTTTGGAGTGTCAGATCACATACATCTTGATGGAGCTGATTCCTGCCCACAGACCTCAGATCTGCAGGAAAACAAAAACTTAGCAGAATCATTCAGGTCTGGACTGAGGAGGTTTCCTTAGCTTTACAAGATTTCTTTTAGCACAAAGACTAGGGAGTGCTTAAAGATTATGCTGATCTGGAAAAAAAAAATCCTCTCTGCTAACCTAAATATTCAGTCCTTCCCTTTGATTATCTGAAACTTGTTTTTAGATCACTGATAGCCTGGCCTATAGCAGGGCCCAGGAAGAATTGAAAAAGGGCAAAACAGGTACAGACAGTGCATTGAAGATTGGGTAATAGGCAACATCAGGATATTCAAGATTTCTTCATCAATGATTGTTCCAGCAGGACTGAGGATGTCACTAAGTTATCTTCACTTTAAAAAAAAGATCAACACTATCAAGACCTCAGGTCCAGAAATGTGTGGATCCTGAAAGCATGTGCTGATCAACTTGTAGTTTTTTTTTTTTTTCTGGACATCTTGGACGTCTACAACACCTCTTAGTCTTGTCCACCTGAAGTGCTCGGTCATTGTGCCTGTGCTCCATAAACAAAAGCATACCTGCCTTAATGATTACCTGTCACTCTGACCTCAGTCATCATGAGGTGTATAAAGTACATCAAAGACACATCCTTGATGGCCTGGTCAGCCTGCAGGTCATTTATGGGGAGAAGTGTCTTCCTGAAGAGGCTGTTTAATAATCAGTTCACATGGTCTTGGCCTATGTGCAGCATCCTACCTGGACATATTCCCCCTGACATGCTTTCACCATCGCATGCTGGTATCAGATAGACTACAGTATTAACCCATTTCATATAAAGGACTTATTCTGCTGCACCCATGAACTACATTTCCTACACTTACACTCTGTCTTCCATCTATCTGGAGCACAGGGACAGCAGTCTGATCAGAGAGTCCCAGACTTCCCTCTCCCACACGCCTCCCCCAGCCTCTCTGGGGCTGAAGCCCCAGGCTCTACCTTTCAGTCTACATGGTTTTCTCTTAAGGGTGTTTTATTTTTTGTACCACTGTTTCTGATCGTGTCTCTGTATTACATGCTTCTTATGAGAGTCTGCAGAATATTTCACAAATTGGTTCCTTAATGACAGTAGATGTTCTTGATGTTTGGAGACTGGCTGAGTAGAATGTATTTTGGTTTGCTTGGGGCTAGGCTGGATAAAATATACACACAGAGCACCGACAGGTATTTGGAGTTGAACTGAGTTAGGAGCACAGATACTGATCATTTAGGGGTGTGTGGATTGGTTTGTTATCTGACCCTAGGGGATAGATGCTATTTGACAGTTTGGAATGTCTCTTAAAGTTGTTGCAGATTATATTATCATTACTTCTATCACAATCAACCTGTTGCTTATATTTATGAGTATGATAAAGAATGTTTAAGCAAATCTAAACTATTGTATGTATTGTATTTATTCTAATTGTGTTTACGCCATATAACAATCAAAAAAGGGTGTGTGTGGGGGGTTGCTTGTGTGACCCCTGGAGGATCAGATAAGTGGGTTTTGGAAAGCTCTCTACGTCAGTCAATTTTATCTCATGTTAGGTACCTCGTAGTTAGAGAATGCGTCGCTCTCCATTTTTATAGCTGATGTCATCAACGGTGGAGGGCTTTAGCATTTTTTAGCTTGGCAGATGTCTAGAAGAGATAAAATTAGCTGACCTCAATGGCCGTCTAAAGCGCCTGGCTGACGAGTGGGACCAGAGGGTTTCACAGGTAGACGGCTGTTGGTGAGGAATGTGGGAAACCCATTGAAGTGTGACAGCAGTCTCTAGTGCTTCTAATCGGAATATGATGAAAGATCAACTCTGAGAACTTCACCATTTGAAGATCAGTCATAATTTCTGCTCAACATGCGTACAACATGTTTTTATTTTCGATATGTGTAAAATTTCTCTTACACTATTTGCTTTTTGCAAAGGAGAGAGTTTAAGATTTCATGACTGATTTGAGCTACTTAATGCCTTCCAACAAATATGTTTGTCTTCTACCCTGTTCTCTCTCTGTCGTGGCCCTTACAAAAAAATAGGGAAATATGCAATATTAGGAGCCTAATTCATAGATTTCATGTGGATGGATGAATTTAAAATGGTATGAAAGCTTAAACATGTAAATCAGATTAGATGGGTTTCTCCCTCTTTCCACTGCAAAAAATTGAAATCTAAATAAGTAATTTTTTTTCTTAAAATACGGTAAGTGCATTTTTTCTTGAATTGAGGAAGTAAGTGAGACACTTTGCCAATGAAACAAGACAATTTACATTTAAAATAACAAAAAATATATATATTATTGTCTTATTACAGGTGCATCTTCTAATTATCTTATTTTAAGAGTAAAAATACTTATTCCATTGGCAAACCATCTTATTTACCTGCTCAAATTGAGGATACAAATTTAAATTTTTTTTATTTCTTGGTCGTTTTTGCAGTGTGGATCTTCTGTTTTTTTACACATCTAATCATAATAAGGAATATTCTAAATAAGTAACATCTTTGACACCAAAAAACACAGATTATTTTTGTTATGTGTGATTCTTAGGAAATGAACCAGTCGCATCCATCTCACTAATGACCAGAGGTGACATATTTCAGCCTCAGGAGAGAGCCAGGTGCTGGGCAAAAAATAGCAGCTCACTTGGAGCAAATGTCTGGCCCACTTTTCAGCACAGTGCAGAAAGGACACCACGAAGGAACAGAAACAAAGTTAATTAAAGTACAGTTAGACAAAGTGTGATGTAGGATGGTCACTTTATCCACAGATGATTACATTCTGATTCTGTCCCTTTTGTCACCCCCTAGGATGGCCGCATCGAGTTCTCCGAGTTCATCCAGGCCCTGTCAGTGACCTCCAGGGGAACTCTGGATGAGAAGCTTAGATGTAAGAAGACACTCTTCTAAAATTTCTACATTAAAATGACAGGATTTGGCTTTAATTGGGCTGCTTTACCCATTAAGTAGGACAGGTGGGTTTAAAACAAAACCAACTATAAAACTTTAGATAGTGTATCCTTCTTCAGCCTTCATCTTTAATGCTTCCAATGAACTAGAAGAGTCATCCATAACCCTGGGACTCTGGGTTTACTGTCTGTGATGTGTCTGTCCCTTCAACGCTCTGATTCAAATCACAGTATTAGCTCCTGCATAGCATTATTTGCTTTGGAAGTCTGTTAACCACCAATTTATTCGGGGAGAAAACATCAAAAACATGCCTGACCTGAGGACCAGGCTTTACAAATCCTGAACTTGAGCATCTTCAGAAACCAATAAATAAACCTAATGAAGATCGCCCTGTAAATCACTTGTTGTATTAAAATAGAAACCATTAAAACCATTAAAATAGAAACCATGTCCATCATATTTATCTGGAGGATAACTTTTTGCAAAAGTATTCATACCCCTCAAACATTTTCCCATTCCAGCCTCATACAGTGTTTTGTTCTGTTGGTTTTAATATTAAAACTTAAAACAAAGTAGCATAGAATTTGAAAGTGAAATAAAATATGTTTTTTAATTGCTTTTCAAGTTAAAATAAAAACTGTGGGTTGTTTTTGTAATTTTACAAATGTAGAAAATCCTTTGCAAAATAACTAAAGAAAAGTCATTTATATATATATGGAGAGAGTTTTAAGCGCAGATAGTATGGGAGAATTATCCTGCCATAATGCAAGAGCACATAATTTCAATTTGAGAAAAGAATTTCATCTTCTTGCACTCAAAACTTATAATGCTCACACTCAAAACATGCGCTCTCTCTCAAATATTTTTTCTTCTCTCTCAAATCTTTGTTTCTTCTCTCAGATTTAATGCTTCTTGCACAGATATTTTCTCCTCTCGCTTGCCTCCTTCTCTTCGCGCACAAACCGCGCTTTCATTCTTTGCTTTTGTACATAACAAACCACTAATTGTTTAAAATTACTTACTTCAGAATTGTTTGGGTTATCCATAAGTACTGAACTTTGCTGAATCAAGCCACAAAACTACTATAAATCGCAGTTTCAGCTGACACTCTTATAAATGGCGTAGTAGCACAGGCACACTCAGTAGGGTTATACAAGCGCACCCTTTCTGAGGCTGTCGTTCTATTGGCTGGAAAGGTTGCTAGGCGACGATCCAACTGCAGTCGGAGAGAGAGCAAAAAAAATCCGCAAGCAGAGCCTACGGGTTTGCGAGCGTATCTGAGACTCGAGCAGAGCGCGGTTTGTGCGCGAAGAGAAGGAGGCAAGCGAGAGGAGAAAATATCTGTACAAGAAGCATTAAATCTGAGAGAAGAAACAAAGATTTGAGAAAGAAGAGAAAATATTTGAGAGAGAGCGCATGTTTTGAGTGTGAGCATTATAAGTTTTGAGTGCAAGAAGATGAAATTCTTTTCTCAAATTGAAATTATGTGCTCTTGCATTATGGCAGGATAATTCTCCCATAAGATAGAAGTCTAACTGGATTCTAACTTCTAACTTTGGTTCTGCGGCACAATTATGCACTAATTTGTAATGGTGTGTTGCATAAAAACAAAACCAATAAATTGAGGTTTATGTTAAAATAGTGACAGATTTCTCAAGTTCCCAAGTTTTAATGCTTGAATATTATTGTTTTTTCTCACAGGGGCCTTTAAATTGTACGATCTGGACAATGACGGCTACATAACTCGGGATGAAATGTTGAACATTGTAGATGCCATTTATCAGATGGTGGTAAGTATGGAGCCTGGTATCCCCTCTGGTCCTGATTAGTCAGAGTGATCTGAAGGGTAATTATGTGGTGTCTATCTTAGGGAAACACTGTGGAGCTGCCAGAGGACGAAAACACTCCAGAAAAGAGAGTAGACCGCATTTTTGCAATGATGGACAAGGTTGGTATATATTATCACACTTGAAGCTACAGCCCTTCACACGACCATCAAACTTTATGTAATGTGCAGCAATAATTATTAGTTTAGCATTAATTCAGCTAAGTCTGCCTTTGTTGCTAACATCACAGCTTTGATGCAGGCACTGTTGAGCTCAGAGCTGGTAGTTGTAGCCAACACAGTATCGCTGACACTGCCTGCAGTCTATAAACATCATTTACAGTCACCTTCAGCGCTCAGTGCTAGGAATCTCTCAGCTGTAGTGAAAGATGAGATGCAGCTCACTCCCGCCAGCATTAGCCAACAGGGCTACTGGTGCAACCTTTAGTCATTTCTATGGGGAGAGTGGTCTCTAACAAGGTTCACTGAACTTAGGATCACTTTATCAGCATACAACAATAGCAGTGCAGTGAACCTGGTCTCATTTGATTGCTTTGCTGCATTTACACATTAGACCAGGCATCCCCAAAGTCTGTCCGCGAGGCCCGCTGTCCTGCAGGTTTTAGAGGTTTCCCTACTCCAGCACAGCTGATTTTAATTGAAAGCTGATTAACAGACTTTTGCTTAACTGCAATCATCATAATCAGCCGTGCTAAAGCAGGGAAACCTCTAAAACCTGCAGGACAGCGGGCCTCGAGGACAGACTTTGGGGATGCCTGCATTAGACCATTAAAACTTTAGTGTGAGATTCAGATTTCACTTTGATTCATTTGGATAAACCAGCACAAAGTAATGGACTGTTAATACCAAAAGCAAGTGGAGTACAGTGTGATCATATATTCAGTTTACTAAGAAAAATCCTTCATTATCAGCACTAGTACAGCTGTTCTTTCTTCAAAGGTTAGAGGAAAAACGATCACAGCTGTCAGACCAGATATAAAGGTAGAAAGTAAAACCAGGGTGAGGTAATGTTAAAATAAGGGAGATCGTTTCAGAACTAGAAACTTTTAAAATATTGTGAGCTACCCAAACTAACAGGACAGATAACAAGAGCTCTAAATTAAAATCAGTTCAATTAAACAAACTCCGATTAACAACGTACGCCATCACAGGGTAGTTTACATAGAAAGTTCAGTAAAACCTTAGGTGTAACCTTTGATTGGTGCACAGTCTTTCATCTAAATAAACCGGCCGACGGCATCGAATCATAAACTTTGCAGAATTTCCTCCTTTTGGATGAGCAGGTAAAGACAGTTCACATTTGCTTACACATTGAGTAATTTCCATAACCATTTAATCGAGCAAATTGTAATTCCAAAAAAATACATTTGTTCAATGAAAACACTGGAATCTCAAAAAAAAGTTTTTTACGCATCAATGAGGCTTTTTTTTTTTTTTTTTGGCTGTATAGAAATTATTTTTCACAAAACTGCAATGAAAACACTTTTTTCGCATTTCACGAGTCACATGATCTGTAACTGGACTTAACTGCCTTCTAGGGCTACAACTAATCGGATAGCCAAAGGTTCCTTAAAGAAGATTTTTTTATTAACTTAAGTGGAAAACTTAAATAAAAGTTTTCCACTTGAGGACCTCTGCATAGAGCATATTGACAGACGGAATTATTTTAATTCTTAAATGCAAAATGTTTATATATATATATTTTTTTTACAATTACTGCTCTAAATGGGTTGCTCTGTCAGTAAAGGCATGTGTTAGTCTCTATACTCCAGTTAACGATTAATCGATTACTAAATTAGTTGACGATTATTTCAATAATTGATTAATCACGATTAATCCGATTAGTTGTTTCAGCCCTAGTGCCTTGTAAAAAGTCAAAGAGGAAGAGGGAAAGTAGTTGGATGATGGCGCCCTCTTGAGCCATGGCAGAATTATGGATAAATCTCATAAAAACAGAAAAATGCCATGTTGTTTTCAGAGGTATTGCATAAACAAACGTATTCACGTCCAATTTTAATTGTTTTTGCTATATCATGAAAATACTGCAACTTTGGTTTTGCTCCCATTTGTAAAGGAAATGCAACCATTTACTGCAGCAATCCTTCACACTGAGCATGCATGCAGCGACAGTGGAAAGAAAAAAACTCCCCTTTAACAGGAGGAAACCTCCAGTAATTAATAAGGCATTAATAAAAAAAAACAGACCAAAGGCCCAGAGAGGAGCTCCTTAGATCCACAGCTGACATCACATAATATTGGACGCTTTAAGGGCTTTGATTTCACACCTCACTGATGTTTTTAAGTTGATAATTTCAAGGGTTCTGGTTTCATTATGTTTCCTGTTGCAGAATGCAGATGGGAAGCTTACTCTACAGGAGTTTCAGGAAGGTTCAAAGGCAGACCCTTCTATTGTCCAGGCACTGTCCCTCTATGATGGACTCGTGTAGGAATGGATGGCGAGTGAAGGAAGATGAGCTGGAACGCTCCTCTGCCCCTCGATCCCAGGTCATTCCTTAAAATCTGTTAACGCAGTAGAACTCCTATTCCATCCGAGCCGACCGTGGAAAACAGAAGAAAAGAGTGGAAGCCGCTGTCGGCTCACAGTTTGCTCTCATGAATTATTCAAATGGCCCACTTGTTTACTGGCAGTGTAATATTGTTGCAGTAGCGAATAAAGATGGAAACAGCCCTCACATCTCACTGCCTAATGTAATGCACTGGCTGCTGCCAATTGTGGCTGACATCCTGCTCGGTGTTTTGTCAAGTGTGAAGCGAGCTTGTGAAGACATATGCATTGTGTGTAAAAGCTCTGTTCGGTTGCTATCTAGCTAGCACCAAACACATCCAGGTGTTATGACCCTGCTCTGGTGATCCGTCTCTTAACTCTTCAGATGGGTCCAATTAACGCCCTCCTGCTTTTTGCACGCCGACGCCTGCCCATCACATCCTAATCACCCAAAACAAGGACTACAAACTTTTACTGCACAGGCATGCAGCCACTGCGTCCTCTTGTTTGTGCTCCATAAAGATAGCAAACATAAATTTCCTCTGATGTAATGGAGAATGCTAAGTTGCTCACCCAACCCCAGTCATCAATCAGTGCTTCTACAGCTGCGCAGCACACCAGCGTCGTAGACTGCGTTTCAACTTCTCTGGGAGCGAAGTGCTGGATAATCCGAGGAACGGGATCCCTCAGTGATGCTTGAGTTCTTACATCCATCATCAGAACAGCTCAGAAGGACCATCCTGCTGCTGCTTCATCCACATTCAGAGAGACTCTACATCTCACGCCGGAAAAATGTGTTAGACAACACTGAATTAAAACTACGAAGCAGTAAAATGTGCTGCATATTATAATGTAAATATAATGGTAATTTATTTTCTGCTTTGCTGCATTTATGAGACTTTCCTCATAAATATAGAATGATTTTTATTTTTGTTTTTATCAAAGGTGTTGAAATGTGTTGCACTGTATTTTTCATTACCATGGTGGGAGCATTCTTTTTCTCTCATTCAGAGGTTCGTTTTTCCTGAGAGAAGAGGAATGTTTAAGAAGCACAGAGTTTTCTAAGGGTGATTTTTATTGCGTTTGCTGTCTGTGCACCCTGTTGTGTTTTAATTTCCCTGTTAGCATGAGTGTATACTATTGACCCTGTTGCACAACTACATCCTGAATGACACGGCCTGAACAACAGAGAGCATTCCCACAGCTTTACATCAGAATTGATGCCGGGCGTTTCTTTTTGAGGGCGCCGCACTCCACCCTTGGCAACACAAAGCCCGGGTCACCAAGAGGCGCAAACAAGACATCAGCTTTGGTTGTAAAGCTTTAGTGAGGGCTGTTTTTTGTCCTGTGAAAAGCCAGAGCATGTGATGATTCCTTTTTTTTTTACATGTAGATTATTTATTTTAGAACATTTCAGTGTTTTTCAACCTCACTAATAGTTTTTTGCATTAAGCAAATTATGATTTACTAGATTATCTCTTCATCAGTGTAAGAGCACAGAATAAAATGCATTTAAGTGATATTTATATTTCTGATTTTAGGTTTGAATGGATAGAAAGCAGTGTTTCCTTTTTCTATAGCAGTATTTGGGATTAATTTAAGGGGCTTTTTGTATTGTAACTGTTCAAATGTTGTTGTTTTTTAGAATTTCAAATACCTGGATTATATTCCTATTTGGAGAATATTATTGAAGTTTGCACAGATCGCATTAAGGCAGAAATGGGATGTGTTCTGGGTTCAGTGTTGCACTGTGCAACATCACATGTAATGAAAAGTGTCATGTTAAGCTTTATTGCCTGTTATTGCCTTGCAACATAGAATTTAACATGCCATCTTACTCTGTAGTGTAAGCCTGCGCTGTATGGCCTTGAAATGAACAATGAAATGTATAAAACTGTGGCATGTTGCAGCAATGGATGAATTACTGAGACCTGTCAGCTTTTGAGTTTCTTCTGCCGCATTTCTGATCAAAGACAGATGAGATCCCAGAGGAGTGAAAAATCCAGATTTTTAACTGTTCTGTCATTTTAACCCCATCCTCCCAGTTTTTTTTAGCATGTGATACTAAAAATTGCAGTAAAACACAAGTGTGTTTGAAAAAAAAACGCGAGCCTTGTGATTAAAAACTGAACTGATTTAAAAAAACGAAATATTTTGTTGGAAAACATTCAGCTATGTAAGTGCTATCATGATTTTATCAAGAGCTCGGACACACATGCAGATAAACCAATCCAGAGGGACAAGGGGAAAAGTTTTAACAGGTTTATTGAGAAGTTTTGTGGAGATTCCAGTGTTGCTCTGAACACTGCTCAACCGGAACTGAAAGGTGAGGGGAAGACACTGCGTTTAGTTCAGGTTCAGTTGGAAAATTGGTTCTCGAACTTGAAAGGAGGAAAGGTAGGCAGACTCACGTTTCCAGAGAATTGGTTGACTCTTAGACTCCAGTAGGTGAGGAATGTGTTCCGGTGTTTGTCTCATACGGTGGAGGGCGGACAGGGTTACCCAGAATGCGGTTGCTTGTAGATGAACGGAGAAGTCTGACTGCCACTCAGATTTTCTGTGGTACTTGAACGGACTGCGGTGCAGATGAATCCCTTGCTCAGTGTGAAACTCCAACGATTCCTCAGGGGAAAGTGGATCCAAACCTCCGGTTTGTATCCCCAGCTCAGTTTGAAGCTCAGTAGATCCTTCCTGGGAGAGAAGGTCCGAAAATCTAGTTTGCAGGATGACTTCCTACCGAGAGAAAAAAACAAAAATAACAACGTTAAGACTCAGGTTGACAAAAACTCAGTTTGACTCAGCACAACTCAGCTTGGCTAGAGTACCCAAAACTGGCAAACACTGGCGTCGAAATAGTGGCAGTCAGCAGCTTAAGTAGGGTTTTCATTTCGGAAAACCAGGACAGCTTGGAGAGCGGGGGGGTGGAATCTCTGTTCCCATGCATAGAGATGTCTGTGGCATGCACTCACTTACGTAACATAGGCCTACGTAATCCTACAATTACATATTTACAGTTTATTTATTAAAAATGCTTTTCAGTATAAGTCAACAGCAATAACTCCAATAACAAACAATAATTTTATTCAAAATGTATTTTTTAAAAATGCTTAACAATTCCTGTAATGAATGAATAGCACAATGAAAGAAATAATGTCTCATCTAAACATCCCTCACTTAACAATAAAAGTTAATAACTCTCAGCTCCCAATAAAACATGATACTCAGCCTCAGCAATGAATGAAATAATGTCTGTTCTGTAGGCTATTGGAAAAAATAAATTAGCAAATGAGCTAATTAACAAAAAATACCTCTTGTGTAGCAAAAATAACTCAAAATGTACCAAAAATGAACAAACATATCAATAGACTATCTTTACTTTCGGTGTCCAGGTGGCTTTTCAGATCCCTTGCACCTCCATTGGACACCGAGACATATGTGCCTGCTTTGCACACTGTGGACAAGGCCTCCCGTTTGTCTTGACCTGGTCTGAAAGCGGGGAAACTTTTGTAAATCGTCGGTAAACATACACTATATTGCCAAAAGTATTTGCTCACCCATCCAAATTATTGGAATCAGGTGTTCCAATCACTTCCATGGCCACAGGTGTATAAATTCAAGCACCTAGGCATGCAGACTGTTTTTACAAACATTTGTGAAAGAATGGGTCGCTCTCAGGAGCTCAGTGAATTCCAGCGTGGAACTGTGATAGGATGCCACCTGTGCAACAAATCCAGTCGTGAAATTTCCTCGCTCCTAAATATTCCACAGTCAACTGTCAGCTGTATTATAAGAAAATGGAAGTGTTTGGGAACGACAGCAACTCAGCCACGAAGTGGTAGGCCACGTAAACTGACGGAGCGGGGTCAGCGGATGCTGACGCGCATAGTGCGAAGAGGTCGCCAACTTTCTGCAGAGTCAATCACTACAGACCTCCAAACTTCATGTGGCCTTCAGATTAGCTATAGAACAGTGCGCAGAGAGCTTCATGGAATGGGTTTCCATGGTCGAGCAGCTGCATCCAAGCCATACATCACCAAGTGCAATGCAAAGCGTCGGATGCGGTGGTGTAAAGCACGCCGCCACTGGACTCTAGAGCAGTGGAGACGCGTTCTCTGGAGTGACGAATCGCGCTTCTCCATCTGGCAATCTGATGGACGGGTCTGGGTTTGGCGGTTGCCAGGAGAACGGTACTTGTCTGACTGCATTGTGCCAAGTGTAAAGTTTGGTGGAGGGGGGATTATGGTGTGGGGTTGTTTTTCAGGAGCTGGGCTTGGCCCCTTAGTTCCAGTGAAAGGAACTCTGAATGCTTCAGCATACCAAGACATTTTGGACAATTCCATGCTCCCAACTTTGTGGGAACAGTTTGGAGCTGGCCCCTTCCTCTTCCAACATGACTGTGCACCAGTGCACAAAGCAAGGTCCATAAAGACATGGATGACAGAGTCTGGTGTGGATGAACTTGACTGGCCTGCACAGAGTCCTGACCTCAACCCGATAGAACACCTTTGGGATGAATTAGAGCGGAGACTGAGAGCCAGGCCTTCTCGTCCAACATCAGTGTGCGACCTCACAAATGCGCTTCTGGAAGAATGGTCAAAAATTCCCATAAACACACTCCTAAACCTTGTGGACAGCCTTCCCAGAAGAGTTGAAGCTGTTCTAGCTGCAAAGGGTGGACCGACGTCATATTGAACCCTATGGATTAGGAACGGGATGTCACTTAAGCTCATATGTGAGTCAAGGCAGGTGAGCAAATACTTTTGGCAATATAGTGTATATTTGCGCTTTTGCATGTTGTTGGCGTACTGACAGCCACGCTATCTATATTCGGATTAAGCACAGGGCTGCCCGCTCTGAAGCGGCTCAGGGATTATGTCACACACAGCGCAGTGTCCTAGTGCCTGTAAATGTAATGGTCCAATTAAGGTAATTTAAAAAATCAGGACATTTCCTCACTTTCTAAAAAAAACCCGGGACGCCCAGGACAGGACGTGAAATACAGATATGTCCCGGGAAATACGGACATTTGGCCACCCTGGCTTAAGAGCACTCCGTTAACGAGGTAACCCCTTGCATGTGTAAGAGGAGGGGAATCAGAACCAGGCGTCGCCTGGTGGAGGAAGGAAGACAAACACACAAAAACACAGACCACACAGACTGGAGTCCTAACATGTTCTTGCTCCGGTGGAAGTTCTTGTCTTATAGGCAGTGTGGCTCCGTGACCAGGGGGGCTCAGCTAGTGGGGGAAACCATCAAGTCTTTGGGGAAAATTTTATCTATTGCTCCTTGTGCAAGTAAGTCTCCTTTAGCTTTTTGGCATTCCCAAGTCTGCAATGTGCTTTGAAGCCAAATTACAAACAAAGTGATATAAGATGGCTGTAGATTAGACATTCATGTTGGTATTTTAATCCTAAGTTTCTGACTCTGCTAAACCTAACAGTTATTTGTGTACATTTCTCAGGTAAGTATTTGATCCACTATGGTTCAAGATCTAAAATGTTTATCCCCCTCTTTGTTCTAATTAGCTTTGGAAGATATTCTGGTATCTGAAGTTAATACTCCAACTTTGCAATCCTAAGCATTTAACTCTAAGCATAAACAAGAGGATGCTTAGATAGACTACCCTGCCACTCATTTTGTTTTGGGTGTACTTGGGTGAATGATGCAGCTCTCCTATGCCTAGTACATCCCAGATTTTCTCTTTTGCTGAAAAGTCAAGACTACAGTGTCTCCTTATTTTTCAGTGGTAACCTATGATGTCACTTCATAACACGTTATTCAAAGGCTTCTCTCACCTCAGGTTGTTTGTGGCATATTTGACTTTGTGGCTAATAGTTATCTGACCCCTTATAGACACAAATGAGTTCAAAAATACAATTTCAAGAAGTCACTAGATCCTTTTTGTATGCAAAACAACATCAATAATAATGACATTATGACATTACATTACCTGACATTACATTAATATCAATATATATGCATATCAGGACAGGAGTTTATCAGAAATTTTACGTATATATATACGGTATATAGGTATATATACGGTATATATATATATATATATATATATATATATATATATATATATGCATAAAAGGATTGGATGGTACAAAATACCCCCGTTGCCTCATTTATAGACCCTTATAAGGGGTTTTCAGTACACTGGCATAGAGTAGATTGGAAAATAGCTTCATTATAGGCTTAAAGCTATTTGCACCTCTTCAATCAGGTCTTGTTCAAAATTCTAAGATACTTACAGTAGTAGCTTATCAAAATTTCCCAACTTTCCTTTATGGGCCCTTGGCTGGTCCCCTACAATTCCTTTTTATACGTAAATCTTTGTACTAAAATATTCTTTCTGTCATGATTTGTGGACATTAACCCTTTCCGCTTGCATTAAACAGCAAAAATTGTAATTAAGTAAGTAAATTTTTCTTAAAATAAGAGCAAAATAAGAGCAATTTTCGATAAGGTAAGTGAGATACTTTGCAATTGGAACAAGACAATCTACATTTAAAATAAGAAAAAACAACAACTGTTGTCTCTTATTTCAAGAGCATATTATCCAATTATCTTATTTTAAGGGAAAAAGGGTCATTCCATTGGCAGATCATCTTATTTACCTACTCATATTAAGGGTAAATACACTTAATTTAAGACATTTTTACTCATTTTCAGAGCATTTTTGCAGTGTAGGCAAACAGCTGTCATAGCGTTTTTGCATCACCCCAGTGCTAGTCACAGTGTATGTTATTATGTAGTTATAACTGCTGTTACAAAAAATTTACTTTAACTTCATTTCTATTTATTTAGTAACATTAACTATTTTAATTTGGCATCTCATTGAAGATAAAAACATGCACAAAATGTATTTTTATATGTACATGTACATCAATTCAGGCTTCAAGGGGTTAAGATCTAAAGAGAAGCGTAATCTCCTGGTCAGACCCTGTAATTCAGTGAAAGGATGGAGTCAGAGTAAAACAATATGCAGGAGGTCACTCCAGGGGCTGGAAGTTGGAGGGGATTTCATTGGGAGTTGGAGGGAAGTGGGCTGCCATTCAGCTGGTATTTGACTGAGAAGGGCCATTTTGAATGGCTGCTACTGTAAATAGATTAGATTTAAACCAGTTATACAGTGATAGAGCTTCTGCTTTCTATAACCTTTTGTCTGTGAAAAAAAACTGATGATTCTCCTTTTTCCTTATGAAGTAAAAAGAAAAATCACATTTCATTTTCAATAGCTAAATCTATCGAATGCATCTTTTCAGTTATACAGTCATGTGAAAAACTTCTCAGAAGCTTTGTTAAAACAAATGTTAATATGCCGATGGTTGATAGTTTTTATTTATTTGTGTGTTTATCTCTGACAAAGAAAGTAGGCCTACTTTAAATATGACTATTGTCATAAAGGAGCATCCACATTAACAGGAATTGTTAGTAAAAAGCCTTCCATTTCTGCTTCAGCTTTAACTTTATCACAGATAGTTACATAAATTTCCACCTTAATTTTTGATTCATGGCAGAATTCATGGTGGATGCTATGGCAGTGAGCAGAGCAGGTCCTACTGCAATAAATCATTCCCAAACCATGACAATCCCTGCCTCATGGTTGGTATGCCGTTGTTTTCCTGGAATGCTGTATTTGGTTTATGCCAAATGTGTCCAATATTCTGTTGTCCAAATTATTTAGTCTAATCTCTACTTTATTTAGACAGATAAGGTCTGGTTTTAATTCAGATTCTTAAGTAAAAAAATTGATCTGGTCTTAAGAGCGCTGCTGCCTTCCTTTCACATGTAAACCTATGTAATCTCTGTCTTAAGTAAAGATTATATGCTGAGTACTTTTGAACAATTTCCATAAAATATCATTGTTGGGTTGAACTTGCTTGAATATTCAGACCTGGGTGGTAACATCAGTTCTGAATGTTAACTACTTGTGCAATATTTTCATGCAGCTGATGCTTAAACCCATTAACAGGCCTCTAAACTGCTACACAATCCTTTCTAAAGTCCCCAGACAGCTTTTTCAGTCAGGAGCACAACAAGCTAATGTCTGAACTGTGAGCACAGAAACACCTTTAGAATGTTATATAGAAATCCAACGTTTTTAGTTCAATTGTTAATTAAGTTGTAACTAAATTTAGGGTTATCCCAAAGATGCTTTTTGGGAAAAAGGTAGTATTAATGGTTTATCTATTTTTATTAAATAAATATTACCATCATAGTCTTTAACAATGTACGGAAGAGGATTAGGGCCAGTGGAAAAAAAAAGTTAACTGATTTTTAAATTTTATTTCAGTTTAACATGGGAAAAAAGTCAGAATTCTGACTTTAATCTCAGAATTCTGACGTTTTTTATTGTCAGAATTCAGTCAGAATTCTGAGATTACAGTCAGAATTCTGACTTTTTTCCCATGTTAAACTGAAATAAAATTTAAAAATCAGTTAACTTTTTTTTTCCACTGGCCCTAATCCTCTTCCGTAAACAATACCAGTAAAAACAGGCTGCAATATGTTTTTCTTTTAACATAAGTCTCTACCTAGATGGAGATGGGAGAACTCTTATATTCCACTTGCTAAGAGGCTACTTCTTAGTGTGGACTGTGTATAAAATTAGACTGGTGTCAAGCTGAATATAAACCCTGGTTATTTTTAAAGACGAGGCTGTTACTAAGACAATGTTGTCAGGGAGTCCAATATAGGCTTGCAGACCCACTTGTAATGCGCGGAAATCTGTTTAAAACCATGTCACAAGGGGCCCCACGCGGTTAACAGAGCAAATCAAGCCCAATGTTGGATTGTTTAAGCCACTGGGGTCAAGTTACAAACACACACTCACACGCACAAAAGGAAAAAAAAAAAAGAAGCAGCAGGTTGGGTCTTGCGAACCTTTTAGTGCCACCCCCGCCCCCGGTTTGAAGCGTCACAGCAGCAGCAGGGCTCCTGGGGCTCTCCAGTGCGCAGCCAGTCCTCGCGCTCCTTCAAACTTTACGCACGGATGTTCTCCACTGGAAGTTGTGCAAACCCGGTTTTCATGTGTTGCAGCCGAGTCGTGGTGTCTCAAAAAACTTTTTTATCCACTTAGACCCGTTTCAGACTAGTTTAAATTGCATCTGCATGATTTATTTTTATTTTTCTCTTTGTTACTTTATTTTTCTATGTGATTGTTTTAAATCCGGTGGACAAATGCTGTAAATAGTGGAGGAATGAAAATGTGCGGTGCCTTAATGAAGTGGGTAGTGTGGGCGCTCCTTGTCAGTGCGCGCAGACTCCTGGCAGACTCTTTGTTGGACCCCCGGTTAGAGGAGGTGGATGAATCCAGTGGCAGCGCTTCAACGCTGGCCTTTGTGTTCGATGTTACCGGCTCCATGTACGACGATCTGAAACAGGTGATTGAGGGGGCCTCGCGGATCCTGGAGAAGACTCTCAGCCGGAGAACCAGACCTATTAGAAACTTTGTCCTGGTGCCCTTCCACGACCCAGGTATGGTCCAATCAAACACAAACTGTTTCCAGAAATCTGCAAAGAACGCACGTGTTTTTTTTTTTTCTTCTTTCTGTCTCCAAGATGTAATGCATATCAAGCTTTGGATTGTTTTATTTGGTCTTATACCTTAGAGCTAAGTTGGATTTTTATTTTTTTTAACCTTATCATAGAAAACCTTTAACATATTTATGTTAAACCCCCTCTCAGTATTTGACCTTTTACTGTAAATAAAAATGTTTTAGGTTTTGCCAGTTTTGCACATCCAGAAAGTGAAACTTCTCCATTGCAGCTCAGAAGGATTGGATGAAGTGTAAGCAGTGATTTTCAGTTCCCAGATTTTGAATAAGGTTGGACTTTCTCTGGGTAACTATATAGCTCTGGCTCTTGAACCCTTTCATGTCTTGAGCAGATTTTCTCATTCTGACCCTTTTGAAAGAAAGCACCCCCATAGCATAATGCCGCCACCACCGTGGCAGGGTGACGAACCTGAAGTCCACTTAGCCACACTGTGTTTTCAACTCATCATTTCACTTTCTTCTGCATGTTTGTTGTTGAACAAGAGGTCTTATGTCTTTTTTAATGTTACTTAATTATAAAGGCTAGATGAGTAATGGCACGTCTTGCATTTATTATACTGACAGATTCTAACATCTGATCTTAATTGCTTTACGGCTCTTCCAGAGTCCTGTTTGGCTGTTTTCCAAAAATGATGCTGTATCAGATTGTCAGTTATGGTGAACGGTCATGTCTAATTAGATTTATTTTCTATTTGCAGTTTGATTGGATTAAACAGAATTCTGTGAGAAACCCAATCCCTGACCTGTCGTTTGGTTCGTTAATCACAGGTGGATCCTTAGCATTCTGTAGCCAGTTGGTTTATGTTGGGGTATTACAGTTGAAGGAAGGTCAATCTAAACGCACGCCACATTTTTCAGATTTCTGTTTGGAAAGGATTATGAGAACAATTGATGATCGCTCTTCCACTGTGCTGGATTACCTTATTTTCTGTTTTCCTTTTATATCTCTTATGAGTAAAAAAATGATTTGAAATGATTTTCAGGGCACAATATAGCCAATATTGCCCAAAATCCTCCTTTATTTCAACCACTTTAACATAACATTTTCTCATTTCATTTAACTTCTGCAATAGATTCAACATTTATTGACAGAAAAGAGGTTCAAACATGGAAACTCTAGTATTTGTGGTGCAGCCTGTAGGTTTCAGAAGCCCTCTCTCATAAAGCAGAACATTAAACCCAAACATGCAAGACTTCAAGCAGGAGAGTCTGAGCTTGTAGAGTAACAGGTAAGTTTCCTCCCTGACCAGCATCTGCTGACTGCAAAAACCTTCAGCATGAAAATAAGAGTGCTGTGATGAGAAGCATATGCCGACTGCTTGTGTGTAATTACCAGTCGCCCCCCCCCTCCTATTCTCAGCACACAAAAATACATACACCCACTTGCTAACCCCCCCCCCGAAACCACCGGAAAACCCTCACAGCCCCCCGGTTTAGCCAGCCTTGGGGAGAGTGTGGGATGGCGGGGGCTAACATCACACATGTTGTCTGTGTTTAATGTGCCCTGCCCCTCAGGGAGCTTGTAAACCTCCAAGACTGCAAAGAAGCGGCAGCGGCTGACAAACAAAGTCGTGAGATGCTGTCAGTGGATGAGGAGGAGGCAGGGAACTTCAAAGGCAGCAATACTGGAAAATAAAAAAAGATTATGATCGAGTGTGAAACATCATCAGCCTGACAACGCCTGGAAGACGCTGTACGTCAAAGTGGCCTTTGATAGTTACAATAACAATGACAGACAGAACTCCTGAGGCTCCGCCCCACCTGATGAAGCCCTTCTCTGTAGGAACCTCCACATACAGCAGCTGTATTCAGTAAAGGGAGAACAATACAGATAATTGTGTCACTGTCAGTATTTATACCTCATTGACTGACGGCAGAGATTTGTCAACCTGAGCATCAGGATCTAACTGGCTTCTATCCATCATCTTGAATCTGACATTCCTCCAGACCTTGCACTGGAAAAACGATCTAGAAATAAGCAAAGATTTCTTAAATTAAGTGAATTTACCCTTAATTTGAATAGGTAAATAAGATAGTTTGCCAGTAGAATGAGTATTTTTACTCTTAAAATAGATAATTAGATAAAATGCACTTGAAATAAATCAATGCAATGTTTTCTTATTTTAAATATAAATTGTCTTGTTTCATTGGCAAAATGTTGCTTTTACCTCCTCAATCCAAGAACAAATGCACTTATTTTAAGAAAAAATTACTTATCTAGATTTCGATGTTTATCCAGTGGGGGAAGTTACTCAGATGAAAGCTCTCACAGTACCTTAAAAAATTGATTACTCTGTCTTTTAGCTTTGGTCAGATTTCTGTAAATTAAAGAAAAAGTATAAATGTAGTAATTCTGTTTATATATTAAATCATCCTGCTTTGCACAGTGTACAAATTAAATCCATGTGTCACATAAAAAGCTCTAGGACATCATTTGGGTCCTTATTAATTGGACTGTTACTTATCAGGCAATTTGATTTTATAAATGTTCTCAGTGGCGGAGCTAAACAAAGCCGAATTAATCTTTATTATCACTGCAGCGTGGAGATACGACAGAGCCAAACGAGTCTGCAGAGAGGAAACAACTACATCTATTCTTCTTGCGATGAATAATCTGCTACTAAAACCTACTGAGATGACTTTATCAGAGTTTTTTTCTCCTCACAGATATTGGCCCTGTTTCCATCACCACCGACCCCAAGAAGTTCCAGCAGGATCTGCAGGAATTGTTTGTCCAGGTGGGAAAGAAAACACAGAGCAGTTACCTCAGAATACTACCACATTTATTCAGATAGCATTTGGGAAAAATCTCTAATGAAGAATATCAACACTTTTGGAATAAAGACCCACAAATTAACACAGAAACACATTCAGCTGTGTTTATGTTTATTTACCCAAGAGACACAGTCTTTATACACACGGTGTTGCTTTAGTACATATAAGGGTACAAGTTTCATAAATTATATGTATTAAAAGAACTAACATGTTCAATTTTTACAACAATTTTTAGGTATTGAGCACAAATAGGTCTGTTTTTGTCTTTCAGGGTGGGGGTGACTGCCCTGAGATGAGTATAGGAGCTATAAAGAAGGCTTTAGAGGTTTCGCTGCCTGGATCCTTCATCTACGTCTTCACTGATGCCCGGGCCAAAGACTACCGGCTGAAAAGAGACGTTCTGCGCCTGGTGCAGCTCCGTCAATCACAGGTACTGACGAGGACTAGATTTTATGATAAAGATCTAAAAGAGACTCGTGTACCCTGGAAATACGGACCTGTAAAACAGAATACAAAAAAATAAACAGGGTTATTTTCTTACAAATGGAAGATCTGAAAAGCGTTGAGAGTTTATGTGTTGCTCCCTTAAGATAAAACTTTGTTTTTTTTCTTTTTCTTTACAGTATACAGTCTGGCAATGTGGCAATATGAATAATTGTCTTGATGACAAAAAGAGCCCAACAGATTTTGCTTTCACAAGTGGAGCAGTATGGCTATAGCCATAGTGTTCCGCTTGTTTCATGCATATAAATTGCTTTATTATAATTAATGCAGGGAGTTTTACAGATTGTATAGACACTGCAACGTAAGTAGAACAGGAAAGGAAAAAAAAGGAGAAAAGATGAAAGAAAGAGAAGATAAAAGGGAAATGACGATAAAACTTGTATGTTTCAAGATATGCTGGAATCCAACATTTGCTCTATTCTCTAGTTATCTGAGGCTCTCATGGTTTTTCTTCCAGGATAGTGCTTAGTCGGGCATTCGCTGTAAAAAAACGTTTTATCCATTTCGGGTCAATTCTCCAGTCGTGCAAGAATTTGTCGATCCGGCCGATTTTCAGCCTGGTTGTGTGTCGTGTAGTATAGACGGGTAACGAGGGGCGATCGGCCTCTCATGACCACCTACTGATCAGGAATCGTAAGGTCGTAAGAAAATCAAACATGTTTGATATTCAGTCGGACTTCATGAGGTCGCATCAGAGTGTCAGGCCGCACAGTGTGAGAACATGCATTGTTAGATGTTAACTTTTAAACCCTTCGATTTTGTAGTAAAGCTTGAGCTGTAGCTGCATGCAAAGATTGAAAATATAGCACAGTGTTTGCCTAGCTTACCTGAAACAGACTTAAAAATGACTCTAACCAGCTTCCTTGTCCCTGCTGAAAGAAAACCTGAGTCAGTGTAGGAATTGTGTGTTGAGGTTGATTAGCAGCATTTCTTTTTCCCAACATTCAAAAGATGATTGACTAAGCAGGCTGATTTAAACACATTTTTCAGCTTCTATTTGTTCCTTAAGACCTTTTTTATCAGCCTCAGTTATGTTACTTAGTTATTTTAAAATAAAATATCCATATAAAAAATAAATCTAGTTACTATTATTTGACAAATTGACAAAGCTTAAGAGCTATAAATATATTATGAGAAACACAGAAAACTCTGACTCTTCATCTCCTTTGTCCACAGGTTGTGTTTGTGTTGACTGGAGATTGCGGAGACCGCTCCCAGCCTGGTTACAGGGCGTATGAGGAGATCGCAGCCACCTCCTCCGGACAAATCTTTCATTTGGACAAGCAGCAGGTGAACGAGGTAAGAGCATGGCTGAAGGGTGCGAAGGATAGAAGGTTCCCGGGCTTTTCGGGTAGCTTTGTCTCATGCGTATCATAATAATCAGCTCCAGAAACTTGCTTCAGATATCTTTGTTTAATTAGCTCAAACACTGATAAAAATGGGCTGTTGCTTTTGCAGCTAATTTTGAAGACAAACTTTTTTTTGAGAGTTTAAAGTTTTGACCTTTGGGAAATGTGACTCTCCCAGTGTAATCCGTATGGAACACTACTTTTATTAAACATAATTCCATTAGAAGGAAACAGCCT
Organism: Cyprinodon tularosa; assembly: GCF_016077235.1. Taxonomy (NCBI): domain Eukaryota; kingdom Metazoa; phylum Chordata; class Actinopteri; order Cyprinodontiformes; family Cyprinodontidae; genus Cyprinodon; species Cyprinodon tularosa. Next base: position 728,359 of record NW_024038897.1, on the reverse strand, counting down.
ATTTTCCATTTACAAATCACTGTGTTGCTCTGCATTTCCATGTTGTGCTATTCTGTTTTCATGGCTGCATACGATCTTTTTGTGTAGTTTCAGTTCCCTAACTTGGAACATCTTTAGATTATCTGGAACTAAAATATGAAAACATTTGTCTTTAATAGGCATGCCTCTAAGGCATCAAGAACATTTCCTGCAGCCCAATTTGTTAGAGGAAAAAAAACATTTTCTTTCTCCTGTGTTGAAACGTAGGCTCTATAGTCTTAACTGTATTAAACAAATGTGTCCGCTTAGTTGAAATGCATTCATGCCATCTGATAGTTACGCTGCTATTCATAGCTGCATAAATTTTGACCGGGGTTATCCAAGCTTCCCGTGCCGTTGTATCTGCTTCCCCGGTCTGGACAAAGGCAGCAGCAGAACAAGCACAGAGCTTATCTTGGTGCTGCAACAATAATTTCATTGAGTTAAACCAAACGATTCGCATACTGATATTAGGACTTCCTGTTCATACGATACGGCTGAGGGATTCTTTTATTTTGGAAGGAGCATGTAACTGAAGCCCCTGTCTCTGGGGCCAAAGACAGCGGGGCTCACTTCCCAGGCAGACGTAAAAGAAGCCAGAGTTTCCTCTGGAAGAGACACTGGTGTCCTGCATGTCAGCACAGGAGATGGCTGGGCAGTTCTGGGCTGGAGCCAGAAGTTCTAGATCCTGGTGGCCCACTGAACCTGTGAACTCTCAAGTGTTTGTGCGTGTGGGTCTGTTTCCTGTCAGGTCGTGCTTGTATATAGCATACATTTGCCTGTGTGTGGGGCAACTCTGTTCATTACCACATCATAATCCTGCAAGCTGTTGAAAGAGGGGCTGAATGTGGTGTTTGTGATGGAATATTAGGGGACTGGAATTAGATTTTGCACTCACACTCCACCTCCAGAGAGTTAACACCACACTATTGTAATTATTTCAGCAGATCTTAAAGGTATAATGGAGGATGTTGTTTTTCCGGGTGGATCATCAAAATAAGTGGTCTTCCAATCATTCTGGTGATACGTTTAAACAAGGCCATCCTACATGCTCATCTCAATTTTCACTTACCGGTGGTGAGTCTGACATAGTGGAAAAAAATGCAAATCAGGAAATAAGATTGTATGAGCGATGCAAACAGCAACTTGTAAACAGAGCGTGCACAAGGCGAAATGGGCTTGTGCACGCTCTTGCACGTGTTAAATATGCGTTCAGGGTTGTGCATGTGCATGTTTTTTCAAAGAAATTTGTGAAAATCCTCCACTATACCTTCATGTGTACAGTTTATGTGCAGACTTACGGATGCTTGCTTTTTGTGACCTTTTTGTGACAAACATTATTACAAAATCTTACAAATCCTTTAGTTCTTAAAAAAAAACACAGAACAAAGCTTCTTTTTTGATCTAAAATATACAAAAAGTTTGATAATGTGCAGACAAATGACGTACAGAGCCGTCTTTTTTCTCTGTACGGGAGAAAGTGGAGTTAATACAGAGCATTTTTTTACTCTCTAATCCCGGGATTTAATGGTTGTAATGGTTTTCCTCCTTCCAACACAGCTGCCTAGTGGCACGAAGTCAAGATCCTCACACTGTAGCTCATACTCAACTTGACATAATAAAATCTTTATATTTAACCACTATGGATCTGACCGTGTTTAAACAGAGAGAAAAGTGTGCGTAATCTCTAAAATATGTTTTATGCATCTCAGGTTTATTTTTTATTGATTATTTACTAATGTTAAGGTAAATGAAGTGTTTTCCTGCTTGCAGACAGGGGAATTGCTTTAAAGGTGCTTTTTAATCATTCAAAAGCATACACAGGTTTTCATGTTACAAACATACATTTCTGGATATTTTATAAGAATCTATCATAAATGCACTGTATCGAAAAGAAAGAAAGTGTAAGAAAAGAAAGAAAAACCCAAAAGGCCCTAAATTAAATCTAGTAAACCCAGTAGTTTCAGGCGTAATCAAAAGGAAACAGCGTCCAGATGTGTGTAAAGAACTTAGCAGACTGCTCAGGGAGAAATGTGAAGTGAAAGGTGGATGATGGATGAGTAGATGATAAAACATCCTAAACATTGAACTTCTAATTGAGCACTGCTCATCCATCATCCGAATGTGGGCATCCACTTCAAGATCAGAGATTAGCAGCTAAGGTAGGAGATGGTTTGGTATAGTACAGCTAATGGACCGGACTGAGTGGAAGAGAAGGAAAACAAACACGACAATTACACCCTGTAAGGCAGGAGAATAATATTCAGTATTACACCAGACAGTAATTAACTATGAAACGAATAATTAAAATTTATGTGATTAAATGAAAAGTGTTTGTTTGAAGGGTTTCAGGTTTTTTCTGTGGAGTAATGTGAACATTTCTGTGCTTCTGGTTTCCTCATCATGTGGATTCAGTAGTGAGTTAAGGGGGTGGCAACGGTTCTCATGCATAAAATGAAATGTAGGTAACATCCCTTCTAAATCTGCGCTGCCTCCCTCTACTACATCCCCTTTTGACAGCATGAGCCTCTGCGTGTCAGGCCCCCACAGAGAAGGAGCAGGGGCTCCATCTGGTGCGGCCCACTCTATTTGTAGCGGGACATTTCGCAGCAAATGTCTGCGGTTGCGGTGTTTAAACCTGGGTAAAGTCTAAACTGACCCCTGCCCACCGGGACGTCTGGAATCAGGCTCTCCAAACCGCAGCTTGAATGCATGTTTTTCTCTTCGGGTAACATGCGTGCACAAGTCAGGGAGAATCCAGCAGCGCTGCAGCTTGTGCTACCGCTCGTTCCCTGATCCATCTGTTGAGCTGCTTTTACTAACCGAGGGGAGTCCTTCCTGTAGGCCTGTTCGTCTGAGACATGCAGTATGAGATTACGCAGAACTTAAGATCTTTTTTTCTTCCCAGTGTTTGAAACAGGGAGCGGCTGAGGAGCCCCACTGTGGCCCGGACGGCAAGTCCTCCCATCTCTGAGCTTCAGTCCCTTTTATCTAAGCTCTAAGAGCAGATGAATGCCAACTCCTTCCTCCTGTCTTGTACAAGAAGTGGACGCTGTCCTGAGGCAGATGCAGGACCCTTGGTTTGCAGTTTCCTGCTCTGCTGGTGATGACTGCACATGTGGCAGTCATTACAGCTGTTACCAGTTTTAAAAGAGAGACCAGCTGCTGTCAGCGCTCAATTGAAACCCTTCGAAAAGTGGAGATTTGATGAAGACACAGAAACTTGTTCCCATGTTTGGCTGTTTTTAAGTGTCCTAAATCATATATGTTTGTTCCAATTTGTTTTCCTTGTTCGCCCAGTTTCTGCACGAAGACTAGAAAGAAAAAAAACACGCCTGCGAGACTCAAACTAATTCTAGACATCAGTTGCTTGTTAAGCTTTCAGAAGATGGAAGATTTTGTGTCTGCTGTGGCCAAAGAAAGGAGATGCTGTCAAATGTCGGTGGCTTTCGCGGCCTCTGTTTTCATTTCAGGGGGAAAATAAAAGGAAATCAATTCAGGAATCAATAGCATGATGATTACGACACATAGAGAGTAAAGCAGCTGTCAAAACTGAAAGCCTATAATGTCGGATGTGTCTCTGGAGAGCTGCTGGGAGACCTGATATTCTGAGTTATGAAGGCTTTTACCATTTGGTATTATTAACCTGTCCATGGTTATTTCAGCCTTTGGATAAACTTTGCTTTGAGCGTTAGGATGACTAAGTGGGCTCAATGTGTCACCACCTGACCTGATCTGGCTGTTTCAATTTCCATGGAAAAGTAGGTTACTGCCAGCAACGTCTGTTTCTCTGAGTCAAGTTGATAAAAAAAGAAAGAAAAAAAACTGCAGCTCTGTATGTAAGTTTGTTTCTTAAACAAAGCCAGAAGTGCCACCTCCAGATTTATAGATGCTTTATGATCCGAGCAGGAAGCTGTGATTCCTGAAAGCTGTGCTGCAGGAGAGTGACTACTGTCTGAGAAACCTCCAGTGTGAGAGATGCTCTCCTGGGAATATATGCTCCAGAGCGCAGAAAACTGTATGTTATCAGTTTGACAGCTGAGACGTTTCACTTGTCCTTTGTTTAGGTAAAAGAACTTTCTCTGGGATACTTAAGGGATGAAAGAAATGTCAAAAGACGAAGAGCAGGGAAGGGAAGGAATGTCAGGAAAAGTTCTTCTGATATCTGTGTTGTGTTTTCGGAAGAACCTTTGGTTCCTAATTAGCGTGTCTCTTGTTAAATTTTCCATTTTCTTCTCTTGCTTTTGGTTTATTACTGCTGTTTTTCCCCTCCTGCCAGGTTTTAAAGTGGGTAGAAGAGACGGTTCAGGCAATGAAAGTCCACCTGCTGTCCTCCAACCACGACAGTGCCCAGGAAAACAAGTGGGAAGTGCCCTTTGACCCCAGCCTCAGGGAGGTCACCGTCTCACTCAGCGGACCGGCACCACAAATCGAGCTCAGCGACCCCTTCGGTTGTTACACAGTTTTTCTCCTTCCTCCTTTACTCAGCCTTTCATAAAATAACCCATCTTGGACACTTCTTCGCATATTCTCTATTTATAACCAAACATTTTCACATATTTCAACAAGATTTATTGTGGTAGATGAACATCAGAAATTAGAAATCTCACAGACAATAATGTAAATGGTTAGACTTGCATTGCAAAACTGGCCTTTATCAAGAAAAAGGGAGAAGCAACCATTGATGAAGTTATTAAAAGTAGGAAAGAAGTCCTGTTTTCAAAGCATGAAGGGAACAAATATATGTCAGACGAGTGTTAGACTTTTAAAACACTGATCATAACAGAAAACTAACTAAAAAAGTAAAAAACTAAATAAAAATAAAAAAAACAATCCACTGGAATTTGTTTTCCAAGACATTTTGCTTCCCATCCAGGAAGCCTTTTGAATTAAAAAATGTTCACTTTTTTTTTTTTTTTATTGAAAAAGCTTCCTGGATTGGAAGCGAAATGTCTTCAAACTTAAAAAAAGAAGTCCAGGGGATTGTTTTTTAACTGTTTTGGAATGACTATGACCCGGATGACTGAGAATCTTCACCAGCAACCTGTTAAAAGCTGCTGGGAAGCACCATGTAGCAGAGATTTTATTCCTCTATAACGATAAGGAAGCTGGTGATGATCTCCATCAACACTAAATTCAACGGAGCCTGTGTGCACATAAGAATTGGAAAACATTTCAATATCCGAACAAAGTTTGTAAAGACTTTCTTCAAACGATACTAAAACTATTTACCCTTAAGAGCTGTTAATAATTAGAGCATTATTTGTAAGATAAACACTTTTATCAGTTTTTCAGTTCTTTGCTACTTTTGTTTATCTATCAGTTTATATTGCTTCAAAGTTTTTCAAAGTTGGTCACTTTAACCTGGTAAAATGTGGGAGTTTTCCTAAAAGGCTTCTCTGATTCTACTTTTTTTTAAAGGTCGGGTCATTGGTGCTGAGCAGGGCCTTCAGGAACTGCTGAATATTCCCAACTCTGCTCGGGTTGTCAACCTAAAGTTTCCGAGACCTGGATCCTGGAAACTTAAGGTAATTTCTCCTAGGAATGGTGAATAAGAAATGTATTTCTTCCTGTTTAGGCAGCCAATGTAACCGAGCTACTTTATTTTTGAAGGTGAGCTGCAGTGGGCGCCATACTCTGAGGGTTACAGGGGTCAGCAGTCTGGACTTCCGGGCTGGCTTTTCCACTTTACCTGTTTTAGAGTTCAGCCAGACCAGAGAAAGACCAATTAAAGGTGCTGACCAGCTTCAGTTAGCTCTTATACATCTATGTAAAGGAGAAAGTCGGTTGAAGATGATCGAGATAAAAATATTTATTTTTCTCCCAGGACTTCCAACCCATGTCATGCTGAAATGTACCGGCCTGAAGCCCCCAGGTTATCTGAGTCAGGTGGAGCTCATGTCAGCCTCCGGACGGTCTTTACGCACCATCCCCGTACCTCTGCCCACTGACCTTGGCCAACAAGGGCTTTGGACTCTCCCTGAGTTCCGCACGCCACCACAAAGCTTCTTCATCAAGGTTACAGGCAATGATGAGATGGGCTTCCTCTTCCAGAGGTTATCAAGTGTTTCCTACACTAACATCATTCCAGGCAAGGCTACAACCAACAATTCCTGCAGAAACGTTTCACCAAAGCCACTCCAACACCTCATCAATCTCTCTTGTAAAATTTAACCTTTGTTCCTCCTTCACATAGATCCCCCAGCGGTGAGAATGCCTAATGTGGTGAGGGGCTTTTACATGCAGCCTGCTGCCATTGGCTGCTCGGTGCAAAGTGACATTCCTTACAAGCTAAGATTCACTAGAAACGGGATGATTCTAGGAGAGGAGAAGCATTTTCAGTGAGTCTTTTTTTCTTTGCTCTCTGCAGAAAAGCTTTTCATTTAAATTAGTGTTGCACCGATACCAGTATCAGACAGGGCCCTGATCCTGCACTAAAATGGTGGTATCGGCGAGTACCAAAAAATAGGGCACCAATATCATTTTGATTGCCAAAGGTTTATTCAACTACTGTCACCAATTCCAGGTAGGCAATAAAAAGTTATACTGGATTCACTTTGTATTAGTATTAGTATTTCCCTGCTTCACAAAGGTAGGCAGCAGCCTGACAAAGCCATGAGGGCAATTATTTTACATCAAAAAAGAAAAAAAAAATACATCCAAGTAGCATGCAGTTCTTCATATATACACACAAACATCAATTGCAAACAGATAGTATCGGTATGGTATCAGTATCAGCCAATACTGCACAGCCAGGTATTGGGTATCAGTATCGGGTCCAAAAAATAGCATCGGCGCAATACTGATTTCAATACGTTTCCTTCATGTGTTTCACCTTCAGCCTTAAAGGAGCTCATTTAGTTTCTCCCTCCTCTCCCCCAGTGAGCCCGGCTGTAAAGCATTACTATTGCCTGACTCTTGCGTTTTGTTGGCTCATCTGTCATGAATCAAGTCTACAAAGTCTCCTTTTGAGAGATTACATATTCGATTATGTCATCATAAAGAAAAATTAAGCCTAAACTTTTTTCTGTCTGCCTATAATCTGCTTTGAATTACATTCATAAACTCTGACTGAGTTTTGGTTAAAACTATTTGCATTATCCAGGGACGGAGACTAGAGCCTGTGGCTCAGGACGGAGCTGCACTAAAGCAGCGAAAACAAGAACAGAAGACTTAAAATTAAGACTCAGGACTGCACAGACTCAAGTTCTGAGAGTTGATTCTTAGCAGCATCCTTATCTCCTTTTTCATCAAACCATGTTTTATCAGCAGTTCGAATCTAATGGATCCAGTCACAGATGCTGTCGTTAGGTAACCCCTGTCCTAATTCCTGTTTAATGTTCTACTAAAGGACTGAATATTTTGAGCAAAGAAATTTACAGACATTAAAAATGTAAATTCAAAGAGCTAAAACATGCTTTCTATTTGATTAAATTAAACATTAACAGGCTTTAAACTATCTTCACCACTGGTGCAAAGTGTTAAAAAAAGTATTTTCTCCTTACAGCTCAACTCAGTGATCAAACATCATTCATACAGGGGTGGGAAGAGTAAAAAGCTAAGCTAACCTACCCTTCTTCCTTAAAGACATACCCAGAACCTTTCTGATTACATGAAGTCAGCTCAAAAAAGCACAAAACTAGAACATCGTGCTGCAGTTAAAAGAAAAATATGAATATATGATCAATAAAAAAGCCTTCAAATAAAGAAAATACTTTTTCCATGCCACCTTTAATTTAAATAGGGTAAATGATACACCAGTTCATACAGTAACTGTATTTTTTTCTGTCTGTTAAACTAAATATGCCAAATATTAATGACTGAAATTTACAGTCTTCAGTAATTCTGTGTTTTCGGCAGTCTAGGCGGCACGCATCCAACGTGAGAACATTAATGTAAATCATTAGAAACCCGAGACTTAGCTTGGCAAGAAAGACTTGCTGTCATCTCTGCCATTTAAATGTTGTCTAATTCCCACCTACCACATGCTTTTTTTACATTAGGAATTCTGGCGTAGCATCTTGGGAGATTGCACATGCATCCGGTGAGGATGAGGGCACGTATGAGTGCATGGCGCGGAGCAGTGCAGGACAGGGACAGGCTTTAACCCGGCTTACTGTTCAAGGTATGTGACACACACAGATGAGTTTAAGTTCTGGATTTCTGCGCGCATGCATCACTGTCTTTGCAAAGCTTTGAAATAAGTTCCGGCCTTTTTTTTTTATTTGCTCTTTATGTCTAAAACATAAAGCAGATGCTGAGCGTAATGGAACAAATATTTGCTCTGAAAGATAAACTATTTCTGCTCTGTTTGCTCGCTGCTGATAATTCCTGTTTTGTTTTTTTCTTTTTTGTTTTGCTTGCGTTTCGATGGACGCAGAGCCTCCTCCGGTTTTGAAGCCTGCTGTTAACGTGAGCACCTCTGTGGGAGGCGTAGCTGTGCTGTCCTGTGAGGTGGACGGCCACATGCGTCATAACCTGACCTGGTATCGAGCCGGACGCGCGATCCGCGCCCGATCGGGGAGGGTGATGCTGCTGGGTGACTCCTCGCTGCAGATCAGCACAGTTCAGGTTCAGGATGCTGGAGCGTATCAGTGCGTGGCCACCAACGCCCAGGGAGACAGCAGGATCACAGTGTGGTTCCTAGTCCCAGGTAGGAGAGGAAGATACCCTGCGGATCATCTGCTTAAGCACTTAACACTCTGGGGCCCCTTGGCTCCTCTCAGGCTCCCGTCATCTGGTTTCCATTACTGCCTTAACCTCGCAGTCAGAGTGAGCTACTTCCTTCACAGAGAAATAGCTCATCAGCCAAATGTGATGTTTATAGATAAATGTGTTTTTCATTGTGGACATACTCTCAGTTAGTATTGAAAACAGGCAAATAAATGTGAAACTTTTCTGCCGTCATGATGTCAGATGTTTAATCGCCTGAAGTTTACTGCGGCTAATCTGGTGATAGGAAGTTATAAATGACATCATGCTGCCTCAACAATGCACTGACTCATCCTTGTTGCTTTGTTTGCTTGGGTTTGACTTTAATCGCAGAGGCTCCTTCTGTAGAAGTTCGCCCTCAGACCCAAAGTTTCTCCCGAGGGGATGAGATCCGCTTTGTCTGCTCGGCGTCCGGCTCCCCCCCCCCTCAGATCTTCTGGAGCCGTGGAAACATGTTCCTAAGCAATCAGCCGAGGTAAGGGAATGCTCAGTCTCTTCAACACCTCTGGCACTGTGGAGGACTGAGTCTATCATTATAATCCACTCTACGTTACATTCCAAAGTATTATGTTTTAATTAACTTAGCTTTTTCACACTTTGCCACTTTATAACCCCAGTCATCAGTTTATTCTGTTTGGATTTATGGAACTGACAAACACAAAGTGGTGCATAATTTCAGAGTGACAAAAGAGTAAATCCTACTTTTTCTAAATCTATAAAAGGTGGCTCAGACATGTTTTCAAACACCCATTTACTCTGATAAATAGAGTCCAAATAGAGTATGAATGCTGCTCCTCTGTGAAGACCTCAGAAGTTTTTTAGTGAAAAACTAGTAACTTGAAGACTTAGGGGCTGTTTATCCTCCCGCAGCAGTGTGTCGCAGTGAGCTTGTCTCAGATAATTTTGATTTATGCACTTTTTTGAAGCGTGGTCTGCCCACAAAGAAAGAGGGGCAATCACGAACTAGCTGTGGATCTAGATATGGCAGAGGAGGTGAAGAAGTGGAAGCAAGTTTGTCCGACAACGGAGGGACATTGAAGGCAAAAAAGAGTGGGGATCAAGGTGGAAAAAGGGTCCCAGCGTTCTTGCGCAACTCGCTCTTCTAGCTGGTCCAACTTCACGTGTCGTTTTCTGCAATGTTGGTCATACAAACAAAACAAGCCGGTAAAGTACTAAACAGGAAATACTCATAGAGTAGAGCGATTGTAGATTTGACCAATCAGAGGCCTCCTGCCTGCAGCACTGTCTGCTGTCGCCTACAATTTGGGAGAGGTGCAGCAGAGTGTCTGCGGCAGGGTCGGAGGGACATTTGCATTCACTGCAACACACATGCAGTGAATTTATTTTTTTTTTTAACAGTGTCCTGTCTGGCAATGTGGCAATAAGAATAATTGTCTTGATGCCAAAAAGAGCCCAACAGATTTTACTTTCACAAGTGGAGCAGCATGGCTCACAACCTGGTTTCTGAGTATAAATTAGTCTTAAGGAATAAGAATCAGAATGTCTGTATTTTCTTACAGTGTACAATAGAGCAAAATAAAATATAATAGTAAAAAAATAAAATAGAATAGTAAAATAAGTAAAATAAGTAAAATTATAGCTAACATAGTAAAATTACACCTTCCCCATAAACAGTGTAAGAAAAGGAGCAAAGGTCAGGTAGAAAAGAGTGAAGTATAAAGATATCCTAAGCATTTTCTATGTCTGCTTCTGTCTCCTTGAACCCCAGTCGGCCTCGGCAGATGGCCGCTCACACTCAGCCTGGTTCTGCTGGAGGTTTCTTCCTGTTAAAAGGGAGTTTTTCCTCTCCACTGTCACTACAAGCATGCTTGGTGTGAGGGATTGCCTTCGAATCAAAGAGTCGATGCAATCAACTAGTTTTCCTTAGATGGAAACCTTTGTATCAATTTGACTGTATGATCTGGTGAACTGTAAAGTGCCTTGAGATGACATGTGTTGTGAATTGGCGCTATTGAAATAAACTGAACAGAATTGAATCATTCCGTCTATAATCTAAAAAGGGGAAACATATTAAGCTGCTGTAAACCTATCAAGACATGGTCAGCCACCTAAAGCTGCAGAGATCCACACCTCAACTGGGAGAATGTGCCAACAGGAAGTGTTTGGTTACAGTTAACCACTAGCAATTTGGAGACACATTATCAGTTAAAGTTATAGGGGAGGATGTTCTTTTTCCGAATGGATCATCAAAATAAGGGATCTTCCTAACTGTTAATCATTCTGGCACTTTCAGGTGTGTTTTTGGGGTGAGCTGTGTGTTTCCTCTACACTAAAGAGGAGTAGGGAGGGGAGTGGTTTCCTAGTGGTTAGGGCACAGAGCTTGGAATCCTGAGGTTCTGTGTTCGAGCCCCACTCCCACAGACTGCCACTCTGGGTCCCTTAGCAATACCCTTTACCCCACACTGCTCCCTGGGCAACCCACGATGGCAGCCCACTGCTCCCCAAGGGGATGTGTTAAATACAGAGTTCATTTCAGTGCTCTGTACTTGTGACAGTGTAATGACAATAAAAAAGCTGTTTCTGTCAGTGATTAAAGCTTACCTTTCTCGTTGCGGTTCTTTGAAAATGGCCGAGGGTCATAAATGAAAAAGTGTCTATGAATTGTATGAGAAGAAGAGAACGGCTTCAGAAGAGACAAACTAAATCAGAATGTTTTTGGGAGATTCTTTCATGCAATGGTGTACATTGAAAGTACAGGTTGGGCTTCCCACTGATGCCTTAGTTGCAAAGTTTCTACTCGACAGGTAAAGTTTAGCACACTATTTGGAGAAATCCAATTCACATCACTGCTAGTAAAACAAGGTGAAGTGGGCTCATGCATGCTCTTGCACATGTTTAATAGGCATTCCCTTTTAAGAGCAGGCACAGGGTTGTGCATGTGCATTTTTTTTCTAAGTGGAGAAAATTTGAAAAAGTCCTTCCCTATACCTTTAAGATTGTGCACCAATCAGATGAGATCACACTTTTTGATCAATGGGCAAAAAACAAACTCCCAACAATAATCTGACTATAAAAGGTACATTTGATGTTTATTGATGCTTTCCATCCAGTCACACTTACCTAAAGCTATTTTACACCTTAAGACTTGCAGCTGATTTTGTATCGTTTTGCTTTTAAATAATTTGCTACTCATGCTTGTTCCATCCTAACATAACAAAATGGGAAAAGTTCAGCGCCATTAATACCTTTACAAGGCGCTGTGCAGTCAGCTAAACATTGTGCTGAGGTTTTTTTGAAACAATTAAATTTTATGCCAGACGAAATTTTTTTGTGTGATTTCTATAATGCAGGTTTAGAGTAAATAAGGATGGACTTTTGACTATTCGTGGAGCAGTTCCAGAGGACGCTGGGGACTACATCTGTCGGGCGACCAATGAGGCTGGGAGTGCCTCTCAGACAGCGTCACTAACGTATGCAGGTAATCTTTACAGGTGTACTATGCCATAAAAAGCCCCGCTCTGCCTCACACTGCCACATTTCCCTCCATCAGTCCTGATAATTGCAGATCTGTAGTGTCAGTTAGAGCTGTCAGTCTATCCTTGATAAGAAAAAAACTCAATGCTGATATAATATGGCAGCCTCCCTCTAAGGCAGCCATGGTGTTATAATGCCGCTGAGTCTGTATGTCACTTTTAACAACGCTGATCTGTCAAAACAGACATTTGCTCTTAAGATCTTTGCTGAAAGGTGCTTTAATTCACAATGATGTGCAGGGTTAGTTTTCATCAAATAGGCTGTTTTTGGCTCCAGGCCGCTTCTTCTACATGTCCCCAAAATGCCTTTTAGCAAAATTTTAGGTAGACTTTAAATGGCTTTATTTTTACAGTTAGTCTTCATAAATTATACAAATGCAGCCAAAATTATTTAGTTTTTTTTAAATATTTTCCTTTATCTCTCAATTTTGCACTACTTTCTGTTGCTTTATCAAAAGAAAAGGTGCTGTAATTCTTTAACTGTTTCTAACATTTCTATTATGCTAAAGTCATAATATCTTGGTTTTTCTTTTTCCATCAGAGGTGCCCAGAATAGCAGTTAGACAGCAGGTTGTGTTAGCATCTGTTGGTGGTGATGCCACTTTGGAATGCCAAGCCACAGGCATTCCCCCTCCCCTCATCCGCTGGTTCAAAGGCAAGTTACAGACTACAGTGCATTCTTTGCAAGTTTAAAGATGTTTTTGTTTGTTAAAAGCAGCTTTTTCACTGGTTGTCACAGGTGAGCTCGAGGTGGGCTCTGCTCCTTTTGTAGAGCAGGATGTAAACCGCGGGACCTTGCAGATTCGCGGGGTGCAGGAAGTCGATGCTGGTCAGTATAACTGTGTGGCCAGCAGCTCTGCTGGAACCTCCACTGGCACTGTTAGACTGGAGGCTGGAGGTAAGACCACAGTTTACTGTTTTTCATAAAGATTGTGTTACTCTCAAACCCAAATAAAGACGAAGTCATTTTTACACAGCGGGCCCATTGTTTTCTGAGGCCCCGACCGACACGAGCGCTAATGTGGGGGAGAACATCACCCTTCCCTGCGTTGCCCGAGGTTCCCCACAGCCGACAGTCAGCTGGCGCAGGAAGGACGGCAGACAGATTCTTGCGAGGGCAGGCGGGGGCAGCAGGACAATGCAGATGGAGAGCGGCCATCTTTTAATTCAGAGTGAGTGAGCTGTGGCTCAGAAAAGTCTAATAATACTAGTGGCGGCCTAGTGGTTAGGGCACAGGGCTTTAAATCCTGAGGTTGTGAGTTCAATCCCCCACTCCCACAGACTGCCACTCTGGGTCCCTGAGACCCTTAACCTCACACTGCTCCCCGGGCGCCGCACAATGGCAGCCCACTGCTCCACAAGGGGATGGGTTAAATGCAGAGAATTCATTTCGTTGCTCTGTACTTGTGACAGTGGAATGATGATAAAGTTGAATTCTATTCTATTTACCCACAATGACTGGCATGACTTTGTTTTTTAAATGAGGATGGCTTGAAAATGTACACTATAGAACATTACAATGGTGGCTCCTAAGCATCCTTCAGTATTAGCAATGCCTTTCAAACTGCAATACTAGATTGTGGGTTTCGTTCCACTAGGTTCCCAACATTCCTCCTGACTGAACTGGTGTAGCTGAGTTATCTGTAGGTCCACTTGCTGACATAAACCTTTTTAGCTTTAACCATCAAATCTTCTAAGGCACAGTCAATGTATTGGTCACTCCTCCAAAAAATTTAATTGTTCTACACTTGGTTACAAATTTATCATATCATTTAAAGGACCTATTGGCTTCCAAGTTTCCTGAATACATTTCTTGAGGTGTTGCGTTTTTGTAAATGTTGGTCCTCCGACCAACATTTACAAAATATGATGCGCTACAGTAGCGGCCGTTCAAAATGGCCCTTCCCAGTCAAAACCAGCCGAATGGCAGCAGAATTCCATCCAAATTCCAGCCACTGGCCTTCTCATGGACTTGAATATTTTTTTACTCTGACTCCACCCTTTAACTGAATTCCAGGGTCTGACCAGGAGATGAAGCTTCTCTATAGATCTTAATGTCCACAAATCATGATGGAAAGAATATTTTAGTACAAAGATTGATGTTTAAAAAGGAATTGTAGGGGACCACCCAAGGACCCATCCAGGAAAGTGGGGAAATGTTGAATGGCTACTACTGTAACTGCTCCAGTTGGGATTTTGCTTTTAGACTTGAAAGCTTCCTCATATTTGCTTTTCCTACGTTATTAATTATCAGAAACTTACAGAACCAAAGCATCACTTTCTGGGCCATAACACATTTTAGAACACATTAATATTTTATTTGAGCTTAAGCATTTACAGAGAGTAGTTGCAAAGGATGATTCTGTATCTATAAAAAAGAAACCAAGACCTAAAACGTCTACAATTTTTAATCTCGTCAACCAAACAAAATAAAAAAAAAAATATGTGTCTTAATATATTAGTTAGATAAATCAACAATTTACAACACATGGCATCTCAATGCATGTTATAGAGACAGTTCAATCAAATCACCAGAGAAATTAGTTAAAAGTTTTTCTATCTCAGGTAAACAATCATATTGCATAAAGTCATTGACCTTCAGGATTTGCCCCTCCTAGATGAGCATGTAGCGTTGATACACACTGGTCTGCATTGTGTTGTTGACTCTACAGCAATCCCTCACACAGAGCATGCATGTGGTAACCATAGAGAAAAAAAAACTCCTACTTAACAGGAAGAAACCTCAACAAAAACCAGGCTCAGTGTGAGCGGGCTTCATCTGAGGCCAGCTGGGGTTCAAGGAGACAGAAGCAGACATAGAAAAATGAACTTTAAAGCACTGATTAATAAATACTTTCTATTTCAGAGAGGGTATGATAAATCACCTTAATAGATGGCTCTGTCTAAGAAAATAGCGAATTTATTAATATTCGGCATCCACTGTTTACTTTGACCTTTTAACCTGGTTTTCCATTCTTGGCTAAGATAATCCTTTGTTTCCAGAAAGTTAATATGAAAGAACGGTTATTTTTTTTTATGGACTGTTTTTGTCTGTTTTCCTTTGAGCTCCTGACTGATTTGCTTCATTCTATCTGTCGTATGGCTCTGATTACCACCTGTTCTGTTTACAAAAATCCATACATTTTGTAATGCACAAAATCATGCACTCTTCATTTACTTTCATGCTTTTTGACCTGACTTTTAAAATCACTTATGCTGTTGTCATTACCTGCTATAACCATTAGCTGGCAAGCTTAATACAAGCATTTAATTATAGGTCAATTTTAACACATGTGATGTCCAGGGAATTCACCAAGGAGAGTATGTGTCAGCTGGCTGGCAGCTGAGCTAAGCCCATTAATCCCTTTTTTTTCTATTTTTAAGCCAGTAATTACAGGGCCGTCAAACCAATAATAACACTGGTTATTGAGGAGAGGTCTTAAGAGCCATTAAAGGAGGCTTGATGTTGAATATAAAGATTTTTCTCAGAGTGAGTGTTGAAATGTACCTTTGCCACAGGTCATCTGTTTCTAAGGATGTATGTTTCTGACTGTAGGTGTCTGGCTGCACGATGAAGCTGTATACGTTTGTGAAGCCAAAAACCAGTTTGGAAGCATTCAAGCTGAGGCCAGAGTTAGCGTCACTGGACTAGGTAGGCTTCCAGTAGCAATAATACCAATCTAAAATACCCAATTTCACATTTTTCTGGGGTTTTCATAGTTTTGTTTTTTACAACTCTCCTTTCAGAGCCTCCAGTCTTAGGCCAAGCTCCCCCAGTCATCACCACTGGGGCTGGTCAGTCCCTCAGCATCCCGTGCATGTTGCTAAATGGAACGCCTCTTCCAGAAAGACGCTGGTCCAAGAATGGGAGACCTGTATGCCTGACTGCAGTTGATCTTTTTTACGACAATTATTCTCTTTATGTTTTTAAGAGTTTCGTTGTTTCGCCCGTTTCCCTGCATCAACAGGTCCGGGTGAATGGAAGAGTGTTCATAAGGAGTGATGGCAGTTTGTACATAGAGAGAACTCTACCAGAAGACAGTGGGACATATGTTTGCACTGCTATGAATGTAGCAGGCACTGCAAATATTACAGTCAGCTTGGAGGTCCAAGGTAGGAAACTAATTAGCGTAATTAGTAGTAGGCATGGGAAGAATGCACTCCATAGAGGAGTGTTTTTGTACTATAGGACCTTGAACAAAATCATTTTCTTAGAGAATCTTTACACTGAAGAAAATTTGGAGTATAATTTACTTAGTAAAAGCCAGGTAACTTTTTCCACATAGAAATTCTTTGTAAATTTACTCAATAAAATCTAAGTTCATTTTACATACTAAGAAGAGTTGATTTAACAAAAAAAAGTAAAAAAAAAAGAGTAACATTTACTGGCAAATGTATCTTATCAAAAAATTTACTTTTGTTTTGCTAGTAAATTTTACATTGAGAAGCAGACATACAACCATGCATAAGTAAAGATAATCTAGAGAAGCCAATTAACCTAACAGTCATTTTTGTGAGAGGAAGCTGGAGTACCCAGAGAGAACCCATGCATGCATGGAGAGAACATGCAAACTCCATGCAGAAAGACCCATGGCTGGGAATCAAACCCTAAACTTTCTTGCTGTAAGACAAGTAAATCAAATTAGCTATTACTGACCTAAATATTTTCAGGAAAGGAAAAAAGTAAATATTATTTTCATCAGTTAAGTTGGGAAGTTATTTAAATATTTTTATTAATACTTGGATACTTACATGGTAAATGCAGTAAATTTTACATAAAAACGTAAACTATTTACAGGACCAAAGAGTCCCTTTGTTCAATGTATCCTGCAGGAGTGGTGCTGCTAATTGATAATGACTCAATTATTTATCCACAGAAGCATCAAACTTCCGAATGTGATTATAAACAGTGAAATCAGACTAATACAGATTTTATATCAGGTTATTAGTTGGTGATTTGGGTGTAACTGTGAAGGCATGTGTATCTAGATTGGATTTTATATAAAATGCAGCTATCACATTGCACAAGTTTTGTGCCAGAAAAAGGAAAGGTTTCAGTCATCATACTATAACCATTGATTCAGTTATTGTTATCACACATACATATGATAACATGTATAAAGTCAACCTTCGTGAAAGGTTGTTTCTATACAAACCTTTAGGTCGGTTTCACAGATGTTTCTTTGATTATAGCAAATAAGAGGAAAACAGAGCTCTAGTAAGGATGACAATGTTCTATAGCTGTAACTAACGCTCATGTCCCTACGGTTTTACCATGAAACTGAATTGAAATCAAAATCAGTCATTTAAGATAATTTATAACTCAGGAAGTGTGAAAAAAATCTGCAGAATTGAAGTCAGTGCAAGATGCTGTGAAGGAGCAGAAACCACCCCCACACATCTGCCACCGTTCTCCTGTATGGTAGCTTCTTTCAGAATGTGTGAGAATACACAGTCTGAGGGAGAGCCGTGGTTATTTTATGTTTGTTATTATAATCCAAACTAAAATATATAAATATGACATATATATTCAATTAGCTCATCTTTTTAATTTATCCTAACATAAGCACTGCTGTAAAAAAACACATTGTTTACTAAATAAGAGTGACTGATAGTGCTCCTTTAGGTTCCACACCATAACTAGAGGTATATTTTATAACCACAAAAAGCCAAAATATGTATTAGTATATATTAGTAAATGTATTGTGTATTATAGTTCTTTATAAAGCTGATCTAAGTATCTCATGTTAAACATAGAGAATGATTGAAATAAAAAGTGCAGAAATCATAACTCTTTAAAACTTTGGTATACAGGGATATCTCTAACTATCTCAGGTGTAAATTGTGGTCATGTTTGTTTTAGAGTTACAACCAGCAGACAGTCAGTTGAGTTAGCCCAAGTTAAGCCTGTTTTGTAGCCATGGCAACCACACTACAGTCTTAAATTTAAAGGCAAAAAGACTTTTTTTTTTAAAGATGTTTCAGCAGCTATCCTGGAGCCTGTAATTTCTATTGGCTTGCTCCTTTTTTCAGAAAATGCTATTTTTTTTTTTTCAAAAAAAAAAACTTCCCGTCAAAAACAAATGAAAAATATATTTTGTATAATTTAAATTAAAAAAAAGAAATTATTTGCATTATTTGTGATGCATTAGACATTTCTGTATAATATTTTATAGATCTACTTTGCACAACAGCATCTGCCTGTTTGTGTAAGTCGGGTTTTTTACAGGAATAAAAATATTGCACTGATGCAAAAGTCTCAAAAACTCATGCTTCAATTATTATGCACTTGATTTTAAAAGATTATAAGTTTCATCAGATCTTATTCTGCCTGCAGAATAATCACAGTCCAGCTCACACCTCACCTGCTTCTTTATCTTGGTCACACCTCCTTATATTACAAATGGATAAAATCCTCCTCCTCTATGTTACTATTCTAGGGACGTTGGTGAGACTCATTTTGTGCAGCACAGCTGATTTGCTTATTTGCATGTTCAGTTTCTCATTGCCAGACACCATCAGGTCCGATAATATGCTGAGTCAGTGATGAACACAAAAATATGTTGACGATTCAACCACCTGCTCTAATCACAGAGAGGGGATTCATTTACTACGTTCTTTGATGACTGGGAGATTTTGCTTGTAGCCATGTATTAATGGAGAGGGCATGTGGTTAATACTTTACCAGCTTATCATTAAGGCATACCTCAAAACCGACACGCTATGTAAAGAGGTGGAGGTATACACATGTCTTGCATGGTCAGAGGGCTGAATTTTACAACCTACTTCTTCCACAGTGCCCCCAGAGATCAGAGCTGGCCCATACCAGTACATTGCCAATGAGGGAGTAGCCATAACGCTGTCATGTGAGGCAAGCGGAGTTCCCAAACCAGTTATTGTCTGGTCCAAGGTAGGTCATAAAACCCACACTGCCCATATTAGCTTCACTAACTTATTAGATACTGATGCATCTCTTAAATTAATGCATGTATCATTGACTAACAGTAATTATTCATGAAAGTATCATCACTATACAAGCTTTTATTATCCTTTAATATTAATAGCTGATTTAATATTCTTCTAAAATGTAAACTATCTGGTTTGAAAAATCCTTAATATACAGAAAACTTGTAATACTAGGGCTCATAGGCATAACAATATGTTAAAGGGCCATTATATTGAAAAATATCTCTTTAATTACCGTGATTTATTGTGATTACATTAACATAAGTCTTATATTTTTTGCCCTTTCCTTTTTTTGTGTGTTTTCTTTTGTCTGTTAGAACACTCATAAAACCAACAACAATAGTTTGTGCAGCAATCAAGCCCTGATTGTATGAAAAGGGACGATGTAACCATGGCAACTCTACCCTGTTGGTATTCGGCTGGGGAAAATAACTCTGGATTTTAAAGTACCTTAGAAATTTAAAACCTCACGTGTAGCCTTCTCTCATCATGCGCAGAAAGCACAGAAGGTTTTTATCCATCCAGGCAGAAACGGGAGTTTTTTTCTTTCTTTCTTCAGGATGCAAAACATGAACTTTGTCACATTTTTCTTGCAAATTAAAGGAACGTAACGTCCAACTCCTCTGTTTACTTTGTCAGTAATTAGTTTGATAAATCAGTGAAATTACTTCTCTGCAAGAAAACATTGCCGCACATAGTCACGCGTTTAAATCTAAGCCTTGAATGTAGCGACTAAAGTAGGGAGGAGCAGGGAAATGATGAAGACTAAAGAAGAGTCATGTTAGCTCGCATTAAACTACTCTTAACCACTCAGGCAAGGTCAACAATCTACTGTTTTCACATACTTAACCAAATCTGCCTTTTGTTTTCAGACTCAATGCTTACATTAATCTTTTTTTTTCCCGGGCAGGTAAAAGCAAGTCTGTGAAAGTATTTATTTTTTTATGTTCAAAGCAAGTACTTTCCCAGCTGGCTGCTTACCTCTCTGTGTATATTTCAAATAGAGAGCATTTCAACTGCTGGTCTGTAATTACGTTTGACATCAAAGGCTGAGATGGGAGCGTCTCTGTGCTGGTGTGCATCTAACTTTTACTGTGAAATTTGTCTGGGTGTTACACCTGCCTGCCTTTCTTCCAGGGAAGACAGCCTCTTTCAAGGGATGGCTCCTCTCTTCAGCCCGGTTCTGATGGATATCTCCACATCCCCCACCCCACTGCAGAGGATGCAGGCACCTACATTTGCACTGCCAGCAGTCCTGTGGGCTATGCAAGCCGGGAGGTCCAGCTCAGTGTTAATAGTAAGAAATATACCATGACAACAAATTCAAATTGTCTTGTGAGCGTTCACACCCTTGATCCTTTTTGCATTTTGTCACATTACAACCACAAACTCAATGTTTTTATTCAGATTTTATGTCAAAAACAACATTTGGTAAATAAATAATATCTCTATTAGCCTCCTATAAAACAATACTTTGTTAAAACACCTTCGGCTCTAATTTTAGATGTGTCTTTTTAGTCGAGTCTGTGTAAGTTAGCTCTTAAAAAAGATTCTGAATCAGATTTAGGTTTGGACTTTGACTGGGCCATTTTAAAACATGACATGTTTCAGTTTTAACCCTTATAGTTACGAAGGTTGAACCTCCATCACATTCTAAAATCTTCTGCTACAGTATGTCAAAACGTTTTTTCTTCTGATCTATAACTGATTTTCTATTTAGCTTAATTCATCTCCCCATCAGCTCAGACCAGCTTCCCTTTCATTGCTGAAAAATGTATTCCCACAGCATGATGCTGCCACCACTGAGGACCCTGTCACACCTTGACGATTAAGCCAGTGTATGCCTGACCTCCCAGAATCTCCTATAACGCTGGCATATACTGAACTTGTATTTTTTAAAATTTTTTGGCGTATAGAGTATTAATAACAAGTCCAGAGCCTATGTCCCAACTTATGCATAACGCACGGTAGCGTAATGCCCATGAAATCTCACAAGCCAGTGTCTTGAGGAGGGCAGCAAAGCGCCCGGAGGTGCCCAGCCTACATAAAAAGATGTCTTTAATTGCGGTATTAACCAAGCTACTGTTTACCGCCTTCTAAAAAAATAAAAAAATAAATAAAAAGGAAAAGAAGAAGGATTGCACCCACTGCAGATTCAGCGTCATGTCCGCTAGGAACTTTGTTGGTTGTTGCTGTGAGCGTGAACGCAGGGATCGATCACACTCGCCTTCTCTCTCACCCTATGATGGGGATGCAGTCTGGAGGAGTATGCTCAAAATTTGTATGTCGACGTGTGCCAGTGTATGTAAGAGGGCTCATAACTTATACAAAACGTACCATAACTCATCCATCGTATGCCAGTGTTTTTTGCCAGACTTTTCATATGTCTAGCATACACTGGCTAAATCGTCAAGGTGTGACAGGGCCTTGTTTTTGTTGTTTTTTTAATATATTGATTAATCAGTTTACTTCTTTTCTCATCCAAGCTTAGCACATTAATAATGTCCAAGAAATGATCTTCAATAAAAGTGCAAAAAGGATTCTTCCAAAAATAAGACCTTAGACCTCTTAGCCTGGTCTGTCAGTTCAGGTGGACAGTACTACCTTTGTAAGATGTTCTCTGTGAGATGATGTATTTTTTTTAAGCCTAGCTTTTGCCTTGAACTGTCTGCTGTGTTTAATGGTGCTGTTTAAACATTCTGTCTGCTCTTCAACAAACATTTGAAACCTCTAAGCACAGCTGAATTTATTTATTCAGATGCAATTTGCTCTCTTAAGAACAATTACCTTCACTTTTAGACATTCTTCCAAGAATGATGGGCTACCTCATTTTTAAGTATAAAATCTCGATAAAACACAGATAATTTTGTGGCTGTATCAGAAGGCTGGAGCATCTTATGATTTTGCCATAACTTGTTTATTCTTTTTTTTTAAAGCCCTTCCGAAGATAATGGGTGTCAGCGGCCATGACAATATCATAAAGATGGCTGCAGAAGTGGGGACTGAGGTGGTTCTCCCCTGTGAGGCCCAGGGAAGTCCTTCTCCATTAGTCACATGGAGCCGAAATGGGTATCCCATCCCGCCCGTCACAGCTGGGTAAGAAAATAATTTTCTCTGGCAGTCTGTATTCAGCCACATTAAACAGGAATATTACAAAGGTCATCTACTCTGTAATCCCAAGCAGCTAGCCAGCAGCTCTGCCAAATAGTATTTTAAGGACATTTTACAAAGTAAAACTGCCTTTGGAGAGAACTGTTGATGTTTATATGTTAATTGATGATGTCCTGAAAGTGGAGTCAGGCAGAGGCAGTGACAGTCTACTGAGAAGTGGTGTGTAGGCCTCACCCACAGTCTGAGGGAGAACATCTGGCTCCACACGGCCTGGTTCCTTGTTTTCATTCTGCACCTCGGGTGCAGACAGGCTGACCAATCAACGTATCGGGTAGATCATAGACCAGATCTCATAAACAGACAGCATATGGTGTATGTCTGACATGCAGGCTGGGGTAGGGTAGATGGGAGCACGACAGCGGCTGTGGTGCCGGGAGTCGCTCTGACTCAGTTACTGTAAGACTTGTGTGAGCTGAATTACAGTAGAAGGAAATAGTGGGGGTGGAGTGGGGGATGCCAGGAAGAGAGGAGGAATATGAAGCCCTGTCTGCCTGATGCTGGGATTCCCGGGAGTGTTTCAGCAGTAAAACAACATGCTGACTCTTAACTCGTTCTCTCTGATGAGAATAACACATCTGTGAGAACAACCCCCACATCCCATGGTCTGCATGTGTGGGACCTGTGGAAACAAGTGGGCCGTGTAAAGATTTGTTCTTTGCAGCAACACTTTGGGACTCTGGGGAAATGACCAGAAAACGCTGATTGTTGAAATGAATAAAGCGAAAGAGCAGGGGTGGGTTTCCTTTTCGTTCCATTTCTATTTTAGTAGCTCTGTAATAAAAAAACAATTGATGGGGTTTTGGAGACAATTTCACATTATGTTGCAGTGAAACAGTAATATTTGCAATTGTAATGGACTTTAGGCCTGAACAAATTATTTAAATATTCGGAAACATCATTCTGCAGGGATGCATTACTTTAAAGTGGACAGGGAAAATTTGGTCAGAGGAGGAGAGAAGATAGACTCATAACTGTCTTAGAAATAAATCTTTTAGATGCTCCAAAGACTTGAGACCGACGCAAACATTGACCTTCACCCTTAGCTACAAAAACTGGAATTTGGTTTAATGGGTGTTGATTTTTAAAAATGAACCAGAGATGCACTGATCTGATATCTAGGTTGGATATCAGCTCTGATATTGACTAATTGGCTGGATAAGATACCAGAAGAATGACATCAATCCAGCAGTGTGATCCAGTCTTCATACACAGCAATACAGTTACAGTAAGGTAGCTTCTATATCTGATTTTATAATTCAAAATATCTAGTGGATTTTACATGAAAATGTTATTTATTTATTTTTGCTGCTAATGTGCACCTAATTTATTTTATTGATTAATATTAAGTAGAACTTTTGAATGTTATCTGTGCAAATCTGTTACCTTCTTCTATCACAATATTATTTATGCTCACATTGCAAAGTGTTCGGGTTGTTCATTCAGCAGTATTATGAAATTAAGATCAGATTTCTGTCCATACGCACAGCCCAAAACGGGAAAAAAAATTGATCTGTGCTTCTCTAAAATCTAAAGGAACCTAGGATAAGTGGTAAAGTTGTTCACAGATGCTTTCCATATAATCTTAGACTACTTCAGAAAAAAACAAAAACAGTCTGTAGATATGAAAAGCTAGTTGAGCAAACCATAAACGACATTTTTTACTTACAGGAAAGATGGTCCTGCAGAGTATTGACTCAGAGGGGCTGGAGTCAAATACATCCCATAAAATAAACCATATTCGTTCTTTTTAGACTACATCACATATAAAAAGCTAAAAAGCTTGTTTTTTGTCTGTACTATAAAGTTGAATTCATGTACATGTACATTAATATTAAAGATCATTACGCAATGCAAAACTGTTGAAGGGGTGTCAATACTTTTTAAATGCAGTTTTTTCAGTTTGTAACCAGTGACGATGAGGCTGATTTTACCCAGTAAGTTTTAGACCGAGATTGTGTTTCCAGGTAGTTGAAGGCTATGGGGGGGAGTGATGAATGAAAGACAGAGACAGCTCAACTTGTCTGGGTGTGAGTGCTGCTGAGCGTAAGTGCAGCGATCTTAGCAGGAAGTGACCTAACAGCCCAGTTGGTTCTGATTGTAGATGTCACTGCTTCTCTTGCTGTGTTTTTTTTTTTTTTTGGGGGGGGTCTAAGTATAACAGCATCCAGCCTTCTGAAATAAAGGGCTCTTTATGCTCCACTTTCTGAATGTGTTATTGTTTTAACTCGGTTGCTTAGCAGACAGAGTTATCTAAGATAAATTACAGGAGTATGTTTACTTTCCTGAATATTGTGGCGTTATACAGCTGCACTGCTTCTGATATAATTTATCTTATCACAAAATCATTAAACATGGCTGGCTTACATTTAGCTTAACATATGTTTAAGTCCTGCTGCTGTTTGAGTAACAAAGCATCTTTTTGACATACAGTTTAGTGTTAGCGATTGCCACATTCTATGGATGTTTCCATGGATGTTTATCTGGGACAAACATCCATAGAACAAATGGAGGTTTCAACCTAAACAGCGTTGCTCTCTGAGAAACAAAACATTGATTACGGCGACCTGAGGGACCTTGCATTTTTATCATCATTTGGCCAAACTTCTGACTTTTATAAGGTCTGTATAATTTCAGCTCTCAGTGATAAATAAAACAAAGTTTTGTTATCAACTGGAAACAATGAATTAATCTTTTAAGTCTTTGACCTTTTCGAGGAGAGATGTTATCAGGATTAAGCATCCGTTACCTTTTTAGTGTAACTGCTCTGCACAATTTTAAATGTGCACTATGGTGTGGTTAAACTCCAGACTTCCCTTAGGCCCATCTGTCAGCTGTCACAGATTAGTTTTTGCTCTACACCAGGGGTGTCAAACTCATTTTCACTGAGGGCCACATCAGCGTAATGGCTGTCCTTAAAGGGCCAGATATAACTTATAAATTTAACTAAATGTAATTGAAGGTAATGTAAAATAAATGTAACTACTCCTTAATGTTAAATAACTCATTATTTATTATAACTTATTCAAGTGACAATTACAGTTGCATAGAAAACATATGCTTGCTTGTTGCTCTAACACACGTGTCACACAGCCGCTTCCTACCCAGTCCTCCTCATCGGTCTCTCCCTCTCCGCCCGAATCACTATCATTGATATTTTGAAGCATTTCTAAAGCCTGTTTCGCTGTTAGGTTTCATCTGAGTGCCACTTTTTCCATATTAGCCAATAAGTTCTAGGTAGAATGTTGGTTGCTAGGCAACTGTACCGTCAATCAGCGCGGGAAGAATTTACAATACAACTAATAGAGCCGTCAAAATGACGGTTGTGGGGGATCGAGGAAGAATTAACCATATTTATTTTTTATGTTTTAATTTTATTTAAAAAACTAAGTGAAAATGAAGGAAATATAGAAACAGGAAAAGTCAGTTAACATGAGCAACATACATTTAATTTTAAATGTAGTTCTTTCCCTTTAAAATCTCAGAACCATCAAAATGACGGCTGTGGGATTTCTAGCGGGCCACATAAAATGACATGGCGGGCCACATCTGGCCCGCGGGCCTTGAGTTTGACACATGTGCTCTACACCAAAGAAGTGACAGGAAAAAGAGCCAAACTGAATTCTTTAGGATGTTTTTTTTTCCTTTCATGGTTTTCATACAAATATTCATTGTTAAGAAAAAATATAAGAAACTGAACAAAGGTTGGTTGCAATTTATGGCTCAATCGATGGAGCTAAATTGAGATCAATCCAAGAAATAAAGCCAGGGCTGGAAAATTTATTGGATTTTTAAGATAAATAAAATAATACAAAAATTTAATTTTCATATTGCAGAGACATTTAATTGTTGGGCTTGTTATATTTAAGACAACCTGAAGTGGTTCTTTGGATTTTATAATGTAGTGCTGAATAGCTATGAAAAAACTGATAAAAACAAACTTATTTTTTAAGATATGGATATAATAATAATGCAGGTTTTTATTAAATAACTATATTAAATATACACAAAACAATGCACCTGAAATACCAGTAAAATTCATTAGGTTTCCTATTGGAGGAGTTTTCCTTATCTTTAATTTGAATATTCAAAATAATTAAATTGCAGTTCTTTAAAAAAGACATATTTAATGATAAGATGTTGAAAAATAAGTGCAAGTTGTAATTTTTTCAAAAGCTTATGGAATATTTGTAGCCCCAACCATATTCTATTTGGTTGGACTGAGGGACAGAGGGGCTCTGTAGACTTTTAAGGTTGCAAACCCCTGAGCTAACCAGTAAACCAGATCTGTGCATGGGGTAATCAATACAATGTTATCTGGACTAGAGAGCTTTTAAAAACAGTGAAATATATTTAATTGTTTTTCAAATGCAATTGAAAAGTCATTGTGTTTATATCACACATATTAAATCAAAAATATGTCATATGTCATCATTGTCCAATCAAGTGAAAATTTCAAAAAACCCTCAGAATGATGACTTGCTTTTTATTTCTATAAAATCCCCATGATATCTCCTCTTTGCATTTGTCCCCCAGATTCACTGTTTTGCCTTCAGGCTCTCTGAGGATCACTGATGTGCGGCTGATGGATAGTAAACTATATACCTGCACTGCAGATAACCCAGCAGGGAATGTGTCCCTAAGCTACAATTTACATGTTCAAGGTAACTGGATGGAGATTCATTTTTAAATTCAACCTCTTCTGAAGCTCAGACCTTCCCTGTCAATGTTTCTGTTTTAATTTGATCTATGCGTAAACAATTTTATATATAAATGCATTTTTAAATAAGGGAGTTTTTCTAGTTTACTAACTATATATCTTTGTGTTCTCAGCTAAACCCAGAATCCAGCCAGCACCATCCATCCTAAAAGCCATGCTCGGCCAAACAGTGACTCTGCCTTGTGTGGTCCAAGGAGAGCCGAGGCCTGAGATCAGCTGGTTCCACAACGGACAGCCTATTGGCAAAAAGAACTCTGCACCTCTAAGGATCCCATCTGTCGGCCTTGCTGACCAGGGCACCTACCAGTGTGTGGCAAAAAACAGTGCTGGACAGGAAACATTAGAGATTAAGCTGGAAATTCTTGGTGGGTACCCCAACTTAACATCTTTACCAACAACCAGAGGTTCCCAAATTAAGAGTCGCTGTCATCGAGTTATCACAGTATTGAAATCATATGGCAAAATGTGCTTTTATTTATACACATTTGCCCTAAAACAGGCGATTATTGATCAATTAAAATTAACTCCTTGACAGTTAAGTTTAGAAAATGTCCTCTGATGTGGATGTGAGTTTGCAAAACATGCTGATCAGATGAAGGTGTTTAAAGGATCTGGTTTCGAAGGACCTGGCACATTTAGAGCTGGAATCAGAGGGTATCAAGTGGTGGCACATCAGCAGAGAGATGGTATCATCAGGAGGATCTGACAGTCTGTCAGTAGGAGGAATGTCCTCATAACCTCAGTGTGCTTTATGAGACACAGCAGACAGCAATACAGTACCGGGACTACACTGCAAAAAGGGACAATAAGTACATTTTTCTGGACACAAATGTGACATGTGTATTGGTTTAGACATACTAATTTCCGATGGCATACCATCTTATTTATCTGGTCAATTTAAGTACAAATTTTAATACATTTTACTACTTCTTAGATCAGTTTTGGAGACTATGAAATATGAAGGGCTACAGGTTAGGTACAGCAGGCCTCACTGGGCTTGCTTCATCAGGAAGGGTCCCGATTAACAGTTAAAAGAAACTTTTTTATAGATCTGCAGGGTCACACCCTAACACATCACGCATCATTACATCATGCACATGATGCTTGTAAATGAGGGGCCAACACTGGCTCTATCGAGTTGATACACTAGTTCTAGGTCAATTCACCCTTGTTAAGAATCATAATCTCTGTCTGTTTATTTCCATTTAATTTCCAAATGTATGTCACCAACATAATGAAGATGATCTGATCCATCCCCAAGGGGATGCAGAGTTGAATTTCTTCAGTGTGAGATTATTAACGTAAAATTACTATTATTATTAAAAGAGTGAATTAACTGAATAAACTGTTTGGGACAACATTAGCTTTAATGCGTAGCTGGTTGGAAATATCAGGGTTTAACAAGCACTTAGATGAACGAGAAAGAAATACAGCTAACAACTCCCCTTGATGAGGTAAAATTTTACAGGTAGCTGTTAGGTTTATTCTTTATACATCATGTGCATTGTTACTTTGTTAGCCAGATTAGAGAGAGTGGAAGGCCTTCCTTCACATTGTGGATGTCACTGTGTATAGGTAGGTCATCTAAATAGGACAGCTTTCTTGTCTTTTAAAGATGCACAGGATATGGGCACATCTTGGAGCCGGTCTGATAAAGGGAAGCTATCTGTAATTCTTGGAAATAGAGGCAAGATGCATACAGGTCAGGGCATGGATGGCGTGTCAGTTTCTGATATGGACTCTAAACATCCACATGATCCAACACATAGACTCATGAGCTATAAGAAGGAGAAGAATACCTTGCTCGGGGCTCAATCTTTGCCGGACGCTCGCGGACGTGATTATTTGAGCCCACAGCTGTGCAAGCTCCAAGCATTTTCTCTGTCCTGTAACGACCTGATCTGGAATAAACTTTTTTACTCCTGTTTTTATAGTCCTTTTTTATATGGTTTTACCCAGTTTGAGTCAAGAGTAGTAAGTAACTTGCTCCCAGGAAAAGAACCATGAGGAAGCCCCGAGGCGCAACGGCCTTCTTTAGGGGACATAACTTCCTCATTTAACATAGCTTGAAATACTAGACCAAAAACATCCTCAGTCACAAGGCTGCCTCAAATAATGTCCATGATTGGGTCACCCTCGTCCAAAAAAAACATTGATGTATGTTCACATTCAGGATATCAAAATTGAAGAAAATAAATGTTATATAACCTCATTGAATCATAGAATCAATAATTACCTTCCTGATAAGGTTCTCATCCTTCCACATAGACTTATAGTGAGTTTTACCTGCATGTGAGGAGCGCAGATGTTGAATTAGCCTAAAATTAGAACCAGCATATCCTTGAGAGGTCTCACAGGGGCTGGGAATTTTCTGGTTGAACCACATGTAAAACACCAAGGAAGGATTGTAATCAGCCTGACTCCTAATAATAATTGAACTTTATTGATCTCACATTGATAAAATTGACCTCTGCATTTGACCCGTCTCCTTGGGGAGCGGTGGGCTGCCATCGTGGGGCGCCCGGGGAGCAGTGTGGGGTTAAGGGTTTTGCTCAGAGACCCAGAGTGGCAGTCTGTGGGAGTGGGGCTCAAACTCAGAACCTCAGGATTCCAAGCTCTTTGCCCTAACACTCGGCCGCCACTCGCCACTCTTGTTTTAGTGTTCATGCTGAGGCTGCCATACCAACGTGATGAATTTGTGTTTGGAGTTGTGACTCTGAAAACAGTGGGCCCTTCCTAACCGTAGTGTGAAAGGACACAGCAGTGTTACTTCTTACTCAGGATGTTGAGAGCCACAGGGTGCGTGTTTTACCCCCTCAGACAGCATGCTGGTGCAGCCTTTCATCCAAACAATGCATTTTCACATGAGACCTGTGGCTTAAGGCTCTTTGGGGCATGCCCTGCTCATAGCCAGCTAGCTCTGAGCATGTGTGGGACTCAGCTCCAAGACATCGCTGATCTACTAGATGTTTAGGTCAATTACAAAAGCTGTAGGCTGAGAGGACATGGGCAGTCAACCGCAAAGTTTCATAAATCACTGGTTGTATGAACGTACATGGGTGTGACACACCCTGCTGTCCGTACTCTAACTCCGTTATATGGGAATGAATGTGCTATTACCTCGTCTGGGTGACAGTTACTGTAGGATAATACTTGTTGATGACCTCAGATGACTTGTGTGATCCCTCAAATCATAGAACAGTAGTTAGTCAAATGCCAAAGGCCTTTTCCACTTTCTTATTTCCACAAAAGAAATGTCAGAATAATTTTCCTCATGCTCATTTCACATACTGGTTTACTTTGCAATTTGCTTTTAATTCAGTTGCAAAAAGGAAAATTAAATATTGCTTTAACTCAAGGGATTTTTAATTTTTTTTTTAGACTTTTAGACAGATTTTATTTGTCATTTTTTTGTTTACACAAGTGTAAAACAAAAAGAAATTTCTTTTGGAAACAGCTCACTGGACAATTTAATATTTTTAAAAGTGCAGCCCTGAAAAATAGTAAAAATGAATGTAAATTTAAATGTTTGTTTAAATGGCTTTATTAGATTTGTCCAAGCCTCCTATTTTATCATTGTTATCTGACCCCACAGAGGCGCCGTCCTTTGCAGAACCTGGAGATGCCATCATGGAGAAAGTAGTGAACAGCAAAGTCGTCATCCCTTGTCCAGCAAAAGGTATGAAATAATTAATTGGCATGTCGGTCTGAAAAGACTGAGGCTTTATTTGATCACCATTAATGGATTTTTTTTTTTTTTTGCGGTTCCCTTCACAACATAAAGAGAAGAATCATGTTTGTCACTTTATTATCACAAACTTTTTTGATTTTATGTAAAAAACATGTCTTGCTACAGATTTCCATTTGGCTAAACACAGGCATACACTGTGCTATATTTTCAATCATTACACAAAGCTACAGCTAATACTGTACAAAGAAACGGCAGGGTATAAAAGTCCACAGCTCACAGTGTATGTTCTCACACTGTGTGGCCCAATGCTCTGATGCAACCCTACGATGGCCGACTGAATTTTTAGAGCATGTTTGATTTTCTCCCGACCTTATGATTCTTGATCGGGAGGTGGTCGTGAGAGACTTATCGCCCCTCGTTACCCCCTGTACACTACACGATGCACGATCAGGCTGAAAGTCGGCCCGATCGAAAAATTCTCGCAAAACTGGAGAATCCGCCCAAAAAAGGGCAAATAATCGTACAGTGTATGCCCGGCTTAAGAGGTTGGCTTCCAGGTTTACCCTGGATTTAGCTGCGTCCATCACACACATGCTTACATCAAACCCGCTATCTGCATAATACTGCCAGCGTGTGTTCAAAGTGATCTATGGTGGTTTAGTTTAAACCTCACATCACTCTGTATGCTGGCCAGAAAGAATCCTTTTTTTTCCCTCTTTTTCTTAACGCTCTTCTATAATATTAATTCTGTTAAATAAACATTGCGGAGTGTTCTAATGATACTGCCACCTGTGGCCAAAAAACAGAACTGCAGCATTCTTATGCTAGTTCTCCATTTAGAGTTGAGCTGGATGCCGGTTGCTTCTGAGGACCACAAAATCCATGTTTATATAAAGCTTTGATTGTTTGTTACGTCTGATGCGTTCAACATAGAGATGTTTGACGTCAAATCCGCCAAACAGCGCGGGAACCTCTGACCCAAAGTAAATTAAAGAAAACAGGCACTGAGCTACTTAGGTCATGAATCGCGGACAGATGGACCCAGTATTCAGGAGAGACAGTCAGTAGGATAGTTCAAAAGGTTTATTAAAATAAAACAAAACAAAAGCGGAGCTGTGGCTCGGGGACACTGCAGGTGGGGGGGGGGGGGGGGGGGGGGCAATCTCAGACACTCTAGGGGAGGAAACACAGGTAAGTGACCACGATAAACTGATATATGATTATCTGGGTTGGTCACTTACCTGGTTTAACAGTCCAGACCACGAGTGTCCGCAGTGCTGCAGTCCCAGAGGTTATGCTGGAAGCTGATCCTGGTGAGGGATCAGGAACAGGCAGGATCCAGATCAGACAGGAACAGAGACAGGTGGCAGGATCCAGACTTCCAGGCATGCACAGGCTTCCAGGAGGGTTCAGAGTCAGACTGGGACCAGAAGCATGACCAGTAGGTCACGCAAAGGAGCAGACAGGATCAGGTGCAGACAGGCAGGCTCAGTGGAAGAGGGTAGCCGAGACAGGACGTAGGAACCGGAACTTGAAGCTGGACTTTAAACTGGTCTCCTCCCTGGAGCCAGGCTTACTTTGATAAAAACTGAACCTCCCCCCATAATGAGCCAAAAACCCAGAGGACTCCGCGGGGGAGGAACAGTGGACGATCAGGAGACGAGACAAACACCAAAACCCCCTTTCCACTGGCAGCTAGGATCCAGGACAGGAACCATGACAAAAAGCCAAACAGACAGACTAACAGAAAGACAAGTAATGATCTGGCACTGAATGCTCAGGCTAAACTGAATATAAACCAGAGGAAACAGGTGAGGGGAATAAATTATAATTGAGGCTGGGAAGGAAGAGGGCAGGTGAGAGGAATTACTAATTAGGGGAGAGCAAACAGGCCAGATCATGACAACTTAGGTGTCAGCCTGCTCATCAAAGGATGTTTTAGTCATAAAGGATCAAATAAAATGGCTATCTTTTAAGATATTTTTCAATAAAAACTGTCAGGCAAATCTTATATTTGTTCTGTTGAAAAATTTCCCTGTTACACCTTAGTTATGGAATGTACTGTTGTTTAGTAAATCAGTTTCACAACAAGATCAAAAAAGGCTTATTGGTAATTTCTGAAATCGTAAGACTGGGTTCGATGGATAATTTTTTGTAGTTTAACCTTTTTTGAGTTGTTCAGTCTCCACAATGTTTTTTGGTCACTTTTTTTTTTTTTTAAGAAAACACTAAAAAGAAAGAAGTTCCATTAGGCTTTAATATTTCTGCAAACTGAAGCTGGAACTATATTTATGCCTCTTCAGTAACTCGTTCTGCTTTCATGATTTGCATGATGGCAGCATCCTCCTATGCTGTCCTCGTATTCAGAAATCGGTGTGCTTAACAAGTTAGCCTGTTCAGGAACTTCATGTCTTATCAAAGCTCACAGGTGTAGCCTCCTGTCCAGGGAATCACTAAGTGATACTTACTAGACAGTTCCTGCAAACAAGCATTGTTTGTGTGGCGCTCTGTCATGGTAACCAGCTCCATGCGAGAAGGTGAGGAGTGTGTCTAATATGGAGCAACAGCTGGAACATCAGTCTGCCGGCAGCCTCAGTGAGCCACATCTGCTTTCCTGTGTGTCGCTGCCTGCTGGAAGAGGAATCCTAATTACAGGCTGCTGCTGGCAGATAAAGGACAGAGATGTCTGAGTTGCACCGTGAAGCAGAGGAAGAAGGAGATAAAGCCAAAATAGCCCTTCTTACATCTTCGCTATACAGGAAGGCAGATACCAGTGGTGCTTTATGGGGCCCCCACCGAAATACTTGATGTTCCACAGAGTCAGTCAGCAGCAGGAAAAGCACTTCCCTCCATTATTCTCCTGAGATGACTCTGTTTAAGCACGTCTGATAAGGATAATCTAGCAGAAGGACATTATTAAATGTTTTGCAGAAGATGGAGGTAAATATTTAAGAACACAGCTGGAGATCTCCTCTGCTAATGGCTCGAAGAAAAGAAAATCCCTTTAATGAGATCTGTTTGCATCTAAAACAGAACATCTGTATGCATTTCCTCCCAGCAGTGACATAATGAATTTGCATTAAAGCTCTTTTAACTGTAACCATGTGTTAAGATAAGCAGCACATGATAACATTTCCTGCAGTGTCCTATGGTGAGCATTTTATAGATCGAGTGTTTTTTATCCCCCCCACCTCACGGCTGGTGTTTGTATGTAACACCTCTGGAAATAGACCAAGCAGTGTTTCCTCCAGGATCTCTGCTCTGTCAATCTGTTGCATAGAGCAGAAAATCCTTGTTTTTTCTCACATTCCAGCTTCCTCCAGTGGACCATTTTCACCTCTCTTTTAGTCAGTAATCCGCCAAACACATTTGTTTCAGGCTCCTCGGTTGAATTGTCACTTCCTTTGAACTGCTTGTTTCTGTCCTTACTCTTTAACGCTTTTATTTCATTGTTAGGTAATAAATCTGGAGGCCATAGTCTTAAATATTACACCTCAGCTCCCTCCAGTACACCTTCCTCTCTCATTTATGGGAGTCTGACCTTGGAAATAGCAGGCCTCTGGGCTGCAAGGACTTAAACTGTTTTGGCAGCGTCTTGCCTGCTGTCCTGCAGATAAATGGAGAGCTGGCATTTTCAAGTCTGGGCTGTGTGCCCGATTAGTTCTGTTTACAGCCGGAGAGACGGGAGTAACTTTTCTTGTTTTGGGGCATGGTCAATACAAAGCTCGTTTTGTGCTCAGTAAGAATCTAAATTGTTTTCCTCTCTACCACCTGCAGGTTCACCCCACCCCAGGGTGCGCTGGTTTAAGAATGGCCTGGAGCTACAGCCAGAACAATCTGAGTATTCTGTGGCAAGGGATGGAGCTCTTGTAATTAGTGCAGCATCTGCCAGCCACAGTGGAGACTTCAAGTGTGTTGCAACCAATGAGGCAGGCTCAGTAGAGAGAAAGACTAGGCTAAAAGTTAATGGTGAGGACGTATTTACCGCTATACAACTTATTTCTTTTCCACTTACAGCAGATACGGTAATCTAAAGAATTCCTTGATGTGTTTTTAGTTCCTCCAGAGATCCAGGACGACGGCCAGCCATTGAATCTCACCGTCACCTTGAAGCAACCCCTCACTTTAGGCTGTGATGTTTTTGGCATCCCCTCCCCGCTAATAACCTGGACTAAAGATGGCCACGCTGTAAGTGTGTCACCTACATACCGCATCCTTTCCGTCTCCAGCCGTACAATGCCACCAAGTGGCTGATGTGTCCTTGACAGCAAAAATTGCAGAGGTTTACAGATGCGATCGCTTTGTGCAGGCGGACGTCCCCGGTGTATATCTGCAGAACGGCAACAGATTGCTCAGAATCTATAGAGTTCAGCACGAGCATGCGGGTCAGTTTACCTGCACAGCTCAGAACTCGGCAGGAGAGGCAAGAAGACAATACAACATAGTGGTGCAAGGTGAGGGCTCTGACCTTCAATGTTTGATTTATTGGACAACAAAATAAAAAACATTTCATTGTATAATACTAATCTTCACTTTAAAGTATTTGTAAAAAAAAAAAATTGAAAATAATTTATTAATATTCACCCTCATAAGCAATACCCTAAGCGAATTAGTCTGGTTGTGATGAGTCTGCAAAATATAAGGCCTTCAGTTTTAATTTAAACACATCTAGTTTTAGGTGATGGTCTGATTCACTGAGATTATAATCTTATTTCAGCTCCTCCAGAGATTTCCGGAACATCCCGACTGCAGGAGTTTACTGTGGTCCAGGGTCAGGAGGTGGAGTTCCAGTGTCGAGTAAGCGGGCGACCGGCACCGAGGGTGGAATGGAGCCGTGACGGAGAGTAAGGGATCACTGACAGCTGAATCATGACGTTCATTCTCACACAGAGGGCTTAAAAGTCACGTTGGTTGGATGATTGATTTCTGTGTATGTGTCCAGGGTTCTGTCCCCTGAAGGAGACCCTCATGTGGAGTTTCAGGAAGACGGGCAGGTCCTAAAGGTGAAGTCAGTAAGACTGAGGGATCAGGGTCTTTACCAGTGTCTGGCCAGGAACAGCGCGGGAACTCAGATGCGGAAATTCAGACTAACAGTTCAAGGTGTTTGCTATTTGCTGTTCTAAGCACTGCTCTAAGGAAAACACATCATCACAGACACAGCAGCTGCAGCCTTTTGTTTACATGAAGCATGCAACAGGAGGTGTTAAACCCATGTTTGCTGTAATGACTTGGCTTTGAGATTCATTAGCTCGATCATTTGCATATTCTTGTTCAGCTACTCAGTGCCGTCTTCATTCATCATTAAACCTCTGATTTCATTTCCATAGGATTTACATAAAAAGCATGTATTTAAATCTGGAAACTCTGAGCTTATCTCAAGTTTCTTTATTATAACAAAAAAACACATCAAGAAGCTGATATATGCAGATACATTTACATTTACTTGATAGAAGATCTAAATTAATCCTAATTATACGATAATGCAGCTGAATATTGAAAAAAAAAAACATAAATTAAAGGAAATTACACCAACCGCATTTAGCAACCCCCCTGATTAAATGTGTGGTAACAGTGGAAAAGAATGACTGTAATACTAAGCATAATCTGGTAGTAGTACTTCTAATGAAAGGCTGGGTATGGTTTTAAATTCAAACTTTCAGAGCACCTTCTTCCTTCCTTTGCACCACCTCTGCTTTACAGGCTCCTCTGTGAAGCTGAACCTTCTGGTATTTGTGTTTTAATATCAACTGTGATCTTTTCCTTTAGCTCCGCCCATCATAAAGGGCACAAATGAGACTTCCGAGGTGTCAGTCGTGCTGGGTTTCCCCAAAGTCCTCTCCTGTAATACTGAGGGCTCACCTACACCCAGCATCACGTGGCTGAAGGATAACCATCCCATCGTCTCCACGCCTCAGCTGACGTACACTCTTGGAGGTCAGGCTCTGCGCCTGGGCTCAGCACAGGGAGACAGCAACGGTCTCTACACTTGCAGGGCGACCAATGCAGCAGGCACAGCCACTAAGCATTACTCTCTCAGTGTTCTGGGTAAGACACATTTATAGGAGTGAGAGATAAAGGATCCGGAGGAACTGCCCTGAGGTCTATTCACTAACTTCTCCATCTCATTAGTCCCACCGCAGATAGAGGGAGATTCCTCATCCTTGACATTTTCTGGACAGGAAGAGAAAGTGCGGATAAACGGGAGCTTAACTCTGTCCTGCTTGGCCAAAGGTTTCCCTGAACCAAAGGTTCACTGGTTTAAAGATGGACAGGTTAGTTCATGCTGTATATTCAAAGCTAAAAGCTCTTATTTCTGACCTCTATCATCCTCTGCTGGTGATCAGTATGAACTACAAGAAGCAACACTACAAACACCCGCTTGCACAAACCACCTCCACTCCAGATTGAGTGTGATGAGTAATTCTGTTAATTATAGCAAAAGCATGTCCAAAAGGAATCCATGACCTGAATGTGACCATTTTGACTAGAAAAAGTTTTTTTCCCTCAACCTGCAACTTTAGATCTCTCCAAATAACAGTTTAAAAACAGTTTAAAGAACTTCTAAAGCAGATATCTAAGTTTTCTAAGTCTGATTAATTATCTTGTACCTATTTTTCAGAGTATTGTTACTGAGAAACATGTTTTTTACAATTTAGACCAATTATTTGAGATAATAAACTTCAAGTTTTTAGAATTGGAAGGCCTCTATGCCATCTCCCTAATCGCTGGCTCCCTCCACAGATTCTCTTTAAAATTCAAGCTGGTTCTCTGGTTGGGGCCACTCCAAAACATCATTATTTCTTCCACTCAGGCGAAACATGCTGGTAGAAAAATGAAAGACTAGTTTACTGCCAGGCATATGAACAATTTTGTAATTTCATCAGATGGACGACAATATGAGAAACCATCAGTAAATATTCCTGGAAGATCCCAAAAAAGTAAAAGTTCTGACATTTCAAATTGAAAAAGCATCCTGAATGGGAAGCGAAATGTCTTCAAGTTTGTAACAAAGTCCAGTGGATTGTTTTTATACTTTTTTGGAATAACTATGATATAGATGACTGAGAATCTTCACCAGCACGTTCCTGGATTATTGTCATCTACTAAATAACAGTTAATGCATTTGTTTGTACCTTGCAAACGGTTAAAACCAACATAAAGTCCATACCAGCAATAAAAAAGCAATACATTTTAATAACGAATAGCTTTTAATCTCATCATTCTTTTTTTATCATATTTTTATTGTTGTTAAAACAGATGTACAATGCCATTCAAACTGTAGTGTTTTGCAGTTGCTACAATTGTTTTCACTATGTACAGTATAACAAGAATCAAACAGCATTTCAACATTTTTATATTTTTATAAACCCCATTCAACCCCAAAAACCCCTGTGCCAGCAGGAAAATAAAAATAACAAAAAAAAAAAAAAAAAAAAAGGAGTAAAATGAAAACACTTTACATTGAGACTTGTTTACTAGCGAGAAGGGAGATTTTTAGGTTTGTCAAAATAACCCAATAGAGGGTCCCATACTTTGTAAAATTTTTGGTTGATCCTTTCAAAAAATATTTATAATTCTTTTTATACTGAATTTCCAAAATATAATAGATAATGATCTTCAAAGCTTAAGTATTTACTTTTGTGTGCAGTTGCTGACTG
This sequence comes from Cyprinodon tularosa, assembly GCF_016077235.1. NCBI lineage: Eukaryota > Metazoa > Chordata > Actinopteri > Cyprinodontiformes > Cyprinodontidae > Cyprinodon > Cyprinodon tularosa. The sequence goes on along the minus strand of NW_024038897.1, from coordinate 689,932 downwards.
GAAGCTACCAGGCTGGGATTGAGGAGAAGGGACACCTCCTCCACATCAAAAACGCCGGACTTTCCCATGAAGGCCAGTACACTTGTGTGGTGTCCAACTCTGCTGGAGAGGATAAGAGAGACTTTCATATCACTGTTCAAGGTATTCACACAGTTGACTTAGATTTGAGTTAAATGTTCTGTTAGAACCTTAATTTCTCTTTTTATTTGCACCAGTAAAGGTTGATCAGTCTAGGTGTGTTCTCTTCTCCCCAGTTCCTCCTGTCCTCCAGCGGGTGACAAACAGGGAAGCAGCCTGGGGTTTGGGACATGAAGGAGACAATGAGGACAGGGTGGAAAAGAGGGATGTCGCCTTAGGTCACTCAGTCAGCCTGTCCTGTGAGAGCAATGCCATCCCTCCTCCTAAACTCAGCTGGTACAAGGATGGTAGAAAACTCAGCTCTGCTGACGGAGTGATCCTGCATCCTGGTCAGTTGAAACCAATAACCTGTTCTCTACTGCAGAGACCTTATGTTTATAGACCAAGCTGTTTTAACGGGTCATTTGTAAATCCTTTCAGGAGGCCAGGTGCTACATATCCCTCGAGTGCAACAGGAGGATGGTGGAAGGTACACATGCCAAGCTGTGAATGAGGCTGGAGAAGATCACATGCATTTTGAACTGGATGTCCTGAGTAAGGAAAAAAAAACCCCACAAACTATCTCCTTTGATATTTTTTATTAAAATAGTAGCATACATGCTTATTTTTATTTATTTATTTTTGTGTTCATAGTTCCTCCTGTTATAATGGGCACATCAGAGGAGTTTATGGAAGAAATGGGAGCAGTGGTGAACAGCACCGTTGTTCTCCACTGCGACGCAACTGGACACCCCGCTCCAGTCATCTCCTGGATGAGAAATGGGCAGCCGGTGCACACAGACTCCCAGCACCACATCAGCAAGGATGGAACAGCTCTTCAGGTGAGATGCATTTTACCTGCAGAGTTTTTACCCACCTGTGACGGACCCAGCTGTGGAGTTTATACAGAGGAATAACACAATGATCTCGATCCTTCAGCTCCTCAGTGTGCAGGTTTCAGACATGGCTGACTATATGTGTGTGGCTGAGAATAAGGTCGGAACAGTCGAGAAGCATTTCAACCTGGCAGTGCAAGGTGAGACTTTAAAAGTAGTCAAACCCCATAAACATTTTCCTACATTTTCTTGTGTTACAGCCACATCCTCAGTGCAGTTTGCAGAGATTAGTTTTTGTATAAACATCACAAAGTGTTGCATTAATTGTAAAGAGCTCAGCTAAAAAGAGCATTAATTAAAGTAATATATGTTGAAACCTAAAAGGTGTTGGAAGCTTTTGGTTTCAACCCCCTAACTCTGTTACCCCGAAACAAAGCCAAGGTATCTTATCCCTTTAAAAATCATCACATTTGTTAATGGAGTCTATCGTGATGTATTTTATTTTAAGTATCAGACATAATAAAAATCTGTGAACCACCAAACAGGCTTAAATTGAAGGGAACGGGATTTTCTGAAAATCTTTCAACACTTATCAAGAAGTCTGTCAGTTCTGTCTTCTCACAATAAGCTTTTTGTCCGATTGTACAAATTAAACACACCAATCCTCCCATGAAACATGGCGGTGACAGTATCATACTGTGGGGACTCTTTTTTTCAGCCAAGATAGGAATATAACTTGATTTGTAAAAATCCAGTTAGAGGCTGAAAGACTGGATTGGAGCAGAGATACAGAATCTAACAGGACGATTTCCTTAATGTATAATCTGAGTTTCAATGGAACATTTAGATGAAGCCTATTAGTGTGTTTGAAAGGCCCATTCAAAGTCTGTAGCCATTACCTACCAAATATTGAAATAAATGTTTGCACAGACTCTATATCTTATCACATTAAGCTTCATCTGCAAAAAAAATACAGAAATAAAAATATGTAGATGTAGAAGTCCAAAGACTTCAGGCTGTCATTTAATAAAAGGTGACTCTACAAAGCATTGGCTAAATACATCATGTAATGTGAAGTTTTGTGGCTGTAATGTGACAAAATGTAAAAAAAAAAATAAGCCTCAGGGGAGTTAATTTTATTACGACAAAATGTATCCATTTGTTTGCACTAAGCAAATGTCAATCTCAGTGCCTCCTAGAATCACAGGACCTAAAGAAGAGGAGGTGAGCGTGATCGAAGGCCTTACGATGTCTTTGCTGTGCGATGTCCAAGCGTACCCTCCCCCAGAGATCACATGGACCAGGGATGGACAGGTTCTTCATTTTAGCACCACGGTTCACATTCTGCCAGGTCAGCCAGGGGTCAACTTCTAAAAATGACTTTTATATCATCTATACTTCTGTTCCTTCAATCCAATTTTAACACTGAGATTACATATAAAACCCTAAATGTGCGTCAAAGGTGGCCAGATGTTACAGCTGCCTCGGGCGAGACAGGAGGATGCGGGTCAGTATGTGTGCACAGCTAGCAACTCAGCAGGGCAGGACCAGAAGAGCTTTCTCCTCAGCGTTTATGGTGAGCAAACACACAATGACCCATCTGCACGTTTCAGATTCATATACAGATGATCAAATCTGAACACTTTGTCCGTGCAATAAAATGTGTTTATCTTTAACCAGCTGGGGCTGACGACAGGTTAGCTTTGAATCAAACATTGTCTAAATAGATCAAACTTTCCATTGTCTTCAAACAAACAGTCCCACCCTCCCTGAAGCCGCGGCACGACGCCGATACTGACAGTGTGACCCCTCAAGTTGGCTCTTCGGTCATCCTGCGATGTGAAGCTCATGGTGTTCCTGAGCCAGAGGTCACATGGTACAAGAATGGGCGGCAACTGGCTGCAGGGAACGGGCTGAAGATAAATGGAGACCAGCTGGAGATCGTAGGGGTTCAGGTTGGAAGAAATGCATTACATCATAGGTGTGTCAGGCTGGAAACCAAACAAAACCCTTATAAGGACACTAAGTGGCTGTCAGCATGACTTGTTCACCAGCTCGTGGATGTTTGGCGTCTGACGAGCACATTTATGAGCCAGCAAACATTTATTTAAACTGTCTGCCTACAGCCTTTCCTGAAAGATAGAAAACGTAACGACAAATTTCCACTTTAATAAATCTATGGAGGACTGCTCAGTGGAGCAGTGGGTAGCACTGCTGCCTTGCAACAAGAAGGTTCTGGGTCAGATTCTCGACCCGGGGTCTTTCTGCATGGAGTTTGCATGTTCTTCCTGAGCATGTGTGTGTTCTCTCCAGGTACTCCGGCTTCTTCCCACAGTCCAAAAACATGACTGGCTTCTCTAAATTCTCCTTAGGTGTGAATGTGTGCATGAATGGTTGTTTGTCCTCTTTGTCTCTGTGTTGCCATGTGATGGCAACACAGGGTGTACCCCGCCTCTCGCCTGTAGACGGCTGGAAATAGGCACCAGCACCTCTCACGACCCCTCTTGGGATAAGCCTGACATAAAATGGATGGATAAATCTATGGACGGATGAATCCCTGCTAAGACTTTTTTTCTGACACAGACTACAGATGGTGGGATGTACACATGCAAAGTGTCCAATGTGGCGGGACAGGTGGACAGGACATTCAGGCTGACAGTTCATGGTAAGAATATCCCTGATAAACACATAGAAACTTTAAACATTTATCTCGGATAGGTTAGAGGTTATACATGAAGGTTTACAAACAAAATGTATTCCCCTAGTTCCACCCATACTTGATGGGCCTCAGTGGGAGTCTGTCAATTACACCCTGGGCTCCAATGTGGCCCTGCTGTGTGAGGCCACAGGGGTGCCAGTCCCCAGCATCACTTGGCTGAAAGATGGAACTCCCATAGGTAGGAGAAAGGCATCCATGGATGAAATGGGAAAAACTGGATTTCTTATATGTGACAGCGGAAGTAAGTGGTTGTGTTTGCCAACCAGAGAGCAGTCTGCAATGGCAGTGGTCGGTGCGAGGTAACCGGCTGGAGCTGGGCCCTCTCACTCTCTCTCATGCCGGGACATACACATGCCTGGTGAAGAACAGCGAAGGACAAACACAGAAAGACTTTGCGCTCACAGTGCTCGGTAAGATTTTCCCCACATCCTCTGACTTATTCAGGTTTTCTGTGAGGATTTATGGTGATAGCTTTATATAATCCCTGTGGCTCCCAGTTTCGCCCACCATCCTGAACTCTGACCAAGCATCTGATGTGAGTGGACCCATAGGAGAGGAGCTGACCCTGGACTGCAGAGCAAATGGAATCCCGCCACCTCGCTTCAGCTGGCTGAAAGACGGAAAATCTTTGGAGGGATCGGACACGCATCACATCTCGTAAGACTTTTAAGTCCTTTACTACATGAAGTGATTCGTCAGGAAAATGTCAGAAATGATTAAAACAGTTCAATGAAGCTTTCTGACTATTACAGTATGAGTCATAATACATGATAACAGGCATGACCGAGAGAAAAGGAGACAAATGGTTTTAATTCCACCATGACGGGTAATATGAGCAGCTGTGTCACAGCTGTTCTCCTCATGATATGATCATCGCAGCTACATCAGCCAGAGAGAGCAAATCTGTTTGTGTGAAAGCCATGTGAAGATGTTCATAATGCTAAGTAAATAACGGCAAGATTCAAAGGTCAAGTGGTTATGACAGGAGAATAAACGTACAAACATTATGTGGATGTGTGTTTATGCTTCACCCCACAGTTTGACCCCCAGTGGCAGCACACTGACTGTCAGGAGGCTTAGCCCTGAGGATTCTGGGACATACACGTGCTTGGCTGTCAACCCCGCTGGTCAGGAAAGCAAAATCTACACCCTGGTGGTTTTAGGTTGGTTTTGATCTTATATGATTCTTTTATTAGAAATGCTCCTCCAATGACAAACGTGTTCAAAGCCTTAGAGAAATTCATATTTTATTACAGTAGATTACTTTTGTGTTTAGTCACTAAGGGAAAACAAAGTTTCAACAAAATTCCTGATTTTGTAAGATGCTTTGTCTTACTGTTCACCATTTAAAAATATTTTACCTGCAGTGAAAGGAAGTTTTCCAATTTCTCTGATTCACCCTGAGTACTTTGTCATAAAAGCATTGCAAAGTTTTCGAATCATACTGCCACCTGTGGCCAAAACATAGAACTGCAGCACTGCCCATTCCTGTAGCTCATGCTTGTACTTCACAATTCGTTTACTTTTTTTTTTACTTTTTTCATTTTACCTGAGGTCGCTATTGATCTGGAGGCTGGTCACCTCCACAAAATTCATCTTAATATAAAGCTTTGACTGTTAGCTAGGTCGGACCTGTTTAACATGGAAATGCTTGATGCCACATCCGCCAAAAAGCACAGGAACTTCTGACCCAAAGTAAATTCAGGGAAAATAGGCTACAAGCTTATAGATGCATCTGTGCTGAACTACTTAGGTTTCTTTCATCAAACAATGTTTTAATAATAAATGGTCAAATAAAATGGTGATTTTAAACCACTTTAGACACAAACCACTCTGAATCCCCCCCGCCTAGGGTTGCCAATCGTCCCTTGTAAAACAGAAAATTTCCTTATTTAAAAATAGAAGTACCTGTCCTGTATTTAGTGGAAAAGGAACACACTTTGTCCCGTATTGAGGGTGAAAAAATAGTCAGTAAAAAGCTAATGGAAAATGAAGAAAAAGGGAACGTTAGATACAAAACATGGATAAGATAACGGGAGACAACAGAGCAGTATTGGGGACGAACAGAGTGTTTTAAATGCTGACGCTGCAGGAAAAGGAATCCTGGCAGTCCAAAGGAAGAGCAGAGAGGTGGATGGAATTTTTTTAGGCAGCTGACCTTCCCAAGCTGCTGTGTCCTTTGTCCTCAGCATCCCATCTTCCACTGGTTTTGTGGAGAGGATTTCCTCCTTAACGAAGAACAAATGGACTGATGTGTGGAACAAAAGTTCCACTGAATTAATTAAAGCTGAGCTCATTGTCAGCCTCAATTATGAACTTTCTTGCTCAGACTTTTACTCTGAAGCACTTAAAGACAAACAACTCACTGCTGCAAGAGCTCAGAGGGAATACAAGTGGGAAAAGCAGGCTATCGCCACATAATGTGGCATTGAGCTAATGATCTGTTTTCTGTTTTACAACTAGCCTACAGTCATTGCATTTAAGACACAAATATGTTTACAAGTTTGCAAAAGTTGCTGTTGCACCAAAAATGTGCACTATTTATTTATTGCTTTATATCCATTTTTACCATTTGAAGTTAAGCCTGACAGGCTTATGTTTAAGATACTTATTTTATTCAGCAAAGTTTATTATTTTGTGTTAAAATGAATTGCTGGATAATAATTTGTTTTCCATGTGTTCATGTCACTCACAGATATGCATCTAATTCCATGCAGATTTGAGTCAAATAGTTAAAAAAAAATAATTTCACACACAAATCAGCACGCAATGAGGGGTAAAGGCAATCGGGTCAGCTGGCATGTCCAACACTACCCCCGCCCCCAACAACATTAACACTCCCCAGGTGACCCCCTTAGCCAATCCTGGAGGAGGGAACATGGACACCTTTTGTTCCCTCTGATTCCTTTGCTCCACCTGCAGTGTATTAATCTCAGTGCTCCCCACCACCAGTTAGAACTGAAGAAGCCTCTTGGATGAGGCAAAACGTCTTCTGGAAAACTTCACATCCAGTTGCCTAAACTGAACTTTTCAAGCTTGACCATAACCTCGATCACTGAGAATCTTCACAGACAAAAATTTGATATTTTGGGGGCATTACCCTCAAAGAACTAGTTGTACATGCTAGTTGTAAAGCTTGAAATGGGACAGTCAGCTACGGAGATCTTTTATTTTCTGCCTTACTGTCCTGCTCAGTCTAAGTGCTGGCTAAACTGATGTGGCCTTTCAATCAGTCTAGTGGTCAGTGGCTCAAACAAACTGGCCTCTGGGTCATGTCAGAAAAAAAGTCTATTGGGTTCATGAAAGATTTATCAACTTATCAGAGTTAAAAGGGTCCTGGATTAAAATCCCAGCCTGATGTTTTCCTGCATGGAGTTTGCATGTTCTCCCTGAGCCTTTGGCTTCCTTCCACAATCCAAAAACATGACTGTTAGGTTATTCTGTCTTTTTAGATTGCCCTTTGATGGGTTGGTGTCCTCTCCGGGGTGTCCAGAATGCACAAACCCCCCTGTGACCCTGCATGCAAAATAGATTATAGATCCAAAAAAAGAAAATTAAAAACAATCCACTGGACTCTGTTTCCAAGTTTGAAGACATTTCGCTTCCCATCCAGGATGCTTTTTCAATTCAAAATGTCAGGAATAGTGTTGAATAACAGACGAAGGGGTCATTTGGTTAGAAGAAAAGAGGCCAAAAGACCCCCATTTCAAAGGGGTGGACCCCTTCATCCATTTAAATTTGCATGTTTTCAAAACAAAAACAAGCCTTTGTTGGGCTACTGTATAAAAACTTCATACTCAACGCTATTCCTGATATTTTTAATTGAAAAAGCTTCTTGGATGGGAAGCGTAACATCTTCAAACAAAGTCCAAACTTGGAAACAAAGTCCAGTGGATTGTTTTTCATTTTCTTTTTTTGGAATGACTATGACCTGGATGACTGAGAATCTTCACCAGCAAAAAAAAAAAAAAAAAAAAAATCATCAAATAAATAAATGAAAAAAAACAAAAACGTCCAATTGTTTTTAATGTTCTTTTTTTGTTTCTGCATTTTTTGTTTTTTTTTATTTATTTATTTTTTTCCTACTTGCTTTGATTCTGTTTTATCTTCCTGTATTTTAATCATGTAAAGCACTTTGCATTGTCTTTGTACTGAATTGTGCTGAACAAATAAATTTGCCTTGCCTTGCCTTGCCTTGCCTAGCAGAGATGATAGATCATTGATAGATAGATAGATGGTACAATTCTGATAAAACAATTCTTTACTGTATTTTTCTGCTAATTCAATAAATATAATCAAATGTTTGTGTAATTTTGGATCTCTATCAACTTTCCCGTGTGAGACTATGCCACAATAATGATTGATGGATCTATTTCTTTTTTTGTGTGCATGTTTTCCATGGATATCGACATAATAGATCAAAGACTATATGGAATTATTTAATCTGATAATAACTTGCCTCCCTTTGTTCATAGTCCCGCCTTCTATCTCTGGTGAGACCTCAGTCCCTAGAGAGGTGCAGGTGACTCAGGACAGCATGGTGACTCTGGAGTGTCACGCAGCTGGAAACCCTCCACCTCAGATCAGCTGGCTGATGAACGGACGGCCTCTGCTCCTCTCCCCTCGCACTCGCCTCCTCTCTGGTGACGCTGTACTTAGGTCTGTTTAGATAACGGCAGATATCTTGTAAATAATTAGATTATTAGAGATGAAGTCATTCCTAATGGTCATCTCTTTGACAATGAAGGATTTTTCGTGTGCAACAATCCGACTCTGGAGTTTACACTTGTGTGGCACGGAGTCAAGCTGGCCTTGCTGAGCTCAGCTATGATGTGCAAGTTCAAGGTAAAATCCAATCCTTCTCAATTTTTAAATAGGTTACAAATAAATTAGGATATTGGAGAGTTTATTCAGCCTGTGCTCCTGGTCTGCAGTGCCCCCTGGTGTCGATCATGTTGAACCAGTGGAGCCAGTTACAGTGGTCCGGGGATCCTTGGTGACTTTAACCTGTGAGGCTCATGGGTTTCCGCTTCCCACGCTGACCTGGCTGAAGGATGGACAGCCACTGTCTCTGCATAGAAACCTGCTGCTGGATGGACAGGAGACTCGCCTGAAGCTGGCTGATGTGACCCGATCAGACGAAGGCCTTTACAGCTGCGTGGCCAGCAACCAGGCAGGAAGCAGCACCAAAAGCTTTAACCTCACCGTGCTTGGTAGAGCAATCATGGCGTTTGATTTCTACACATCTAAAAGTCACGCTGTAAAATTCAATAAACAATGAAGTAAAACATTTTCCTTTCTGTTCCAGAGCCTCCAAAGATTTCCCACTCCAGCTCACCAGAAGAGCTGACCGTACCAGTAAACAGTCCACTTGAGCTGGAGTGCTCCGCTGTGGGTGTCCCTCCTCCGACCATCAGCTGGCTGAAGGATAGTCGGCCTCTGGAGGGAGCTGACATCATTCAGCAGGATAGACAATTCATCCGGATCAGTAAAGTTCAGGTTTGCAAAACATCCATACACATTGAACTTTTTGATATTTTTTTTCAATTTGTTACAAACTTTGGTAGGTTTTATTATCATTTTATGTGATAAATATAATGAAACTGATAATTAGTGGTTTTCAGGTCTAAAAAGTAAAGTGTGTGTTTTTAGCTACTCCGTAATTTATAGAACCTGATTTATTTACAGCCTTCAACAATTTGGAGCTCAGCTTACTCTTTACAAAACAACCCAGCCTCTATCTATTGATTTTTTCAACTTTGTTGATTTTAATAGGAAAAAAAACATTGATGTTTATGAAATAGGACAATTGTTTTAAAACCCAAGTCTGTATTTGAAATTGCCATATTTTCCTCCCTGATGTGTCAGCTGTGTTCCTCGGTCTTCATGATGGATGCCGTACTGCAGGGCTCTTCCTTTTTTTTAGAATCAATGCAAGCACTACATACCAAAGGGGCCGTCCCAAAATTGGTCCAAATTTACCGGAATTCAATCAAGTCATATTAAATCCACATCCTATGGGTTTAGATTTTTCATTCACCAAAATCAGCATGAGGGTTAGCCCACAGAGGAGATTCTAAACCGAAGGCAGTAAATTAGGTTTTGTAAGGCTTCTTGCAAAACATCACGTGTAAACTTTTTTATTTATTTATGCATTTTATAAAAATAAAAATGATTAAGTTAACAAAGGAAACTGTTTAGAAATGTCCACAGCAGTCAGGAGTCATTTATGGTAAATAGCTTAAAATTACAGAATAAAATGAACATTTTAATTTCTTTAAATGTATAGTAGAGGATTTTCAAGGATTTTTGAAAAGACACGCCCTCTCCACTTCAAAAATGAATGTACATGCACAACCCTGTACCTGCTCCTGAGAGGGAACGCCTATTAAATGAGTGTGAAAACATGCATGAGCTAATTTCTCCTCGTGCAAGCTCTGTTTATAAGTTGCTTTTTGCATCACTCATACAAGCTTAGTTTCCAAAAGAAGATTTGCCAATTTTCCACTCTGTCAGACTCACCACCGGTAAGTGAAAATGAGGATTAGCAAGTAGGACGGCCTTATGTAAACAAATCACCAGAATGATTGACAATTAGGAGGACCAATTATTTAAATGATCCCCCGGAGAACGAACACTACACTATACTACTGTATACCACTATACCTTTACGTTTTGGAGTAAGAGAACAAAAAACGATTTAAAAAAACTGCCCAAATTAACCAAATTCCACTAAGTATTGTAAAAATGTTGCCGTTCTGCCACTGCAGATGCTGTTCCCTAGTTATCAGACAAACCTCTGAGAACCTCACCACTCAGCTCTACTGATTTTGTCTCAGGTTAAAGCTGTTTACTATTTAGATAAATCTAAGAGGACAAATTGATGCAGTGTATTTCACATCACCAGAGTTAGTTGATGATGAAAACAAAAGCTTAGTGAAGGTTTAATTTGCTTTTTTTTTTTCTTTTCCATTTTGCAAATATATTGTCCTTATTATTGGTCGTAGAATACATTTCCAACCAAACATCTAAGAGTTTGTTGTTGTAATGTGTCCAAATGTGAACAAGTACAAAAGATTAAATGCGTTAAAAAATGTTGAAATTAATGCTTGATTGTCTAAACCCCACTGTTAGTTTATGAAGTGCCTGTTTCACATTTTCACACCTAGAAATATTGTCATAATCTCATCTAAAATACAAAGATCGTGATATTTAATGTAGGTCATCAGTCTAGCTGAAAACAGGCTGCTCTGCCAGAAGCATCCAGGCTGATGAATGTGCTCTCCTTAAAAGGTCGAGGATGCAGGTCTGTACACCTGCTTGGCCAGCAGCCTCGCTGGAGAGGATGGAAGAAGCCACTGGGTCCGAGTGCAAGGTAACACAAGCAGTACTTTCTAAATCCTTCATATTCTTAGGACATAATGAATAAAGTTGAGAGGATGATGGCTGCTAAAACAGACATTTGCTGCTTCATTATGCTCAGAATGCACAGAGTGATTGATGGTTTTAGAATAATGATTCGGGTTTGATTTGAAATTTCTAAGCACATTTAATGTATTCCACCTTCTGTTTCATGTTATAACAAATGGATCCTTCTTTAAATTTTAATCTAACACATAAGGTTATTGTAAATAAAGCAAAGAGAAAAATTATTATCCTTCTTTCTTTGTTTTAGCCAATCTGTACCTAAGCTGCATTTCCGTTAACATCTTTATTTTTTTGTCCTTTTTCCATCGATTGTTTTAAGTTGAATTTAGACACATATTTTGCAGTTTTAACACTTAGTTGTGAAAGCCCCCTAACCTAACTCTCTAAATCCCTGAGTTCATAAATGCCTAAGGGTTTTTTTGTTGCTTTGATTAATTTGTTTTACTAAAACTATTTGTTTTTATATCACAGTCCCACCAACACTCCTAGGCTCCGGTGATGTAAAAACGGTGACCGTGCCGTTTAATGGACATCTGACCTTAGAGTGTTTGGCTGACAGTGACCCCCCTCCACATATAGACTGGTACAAGGATGATGCAAAGCTGCAGGTACAGAATCGACAAAATAAAAGCCTGAGAAAAAGATGATACTGAACTGCCTTTAACTTCTGTCTTCCTGTAACCTTAGCCTAACGGCCGTATCCAGCAGCTAGCAGGAGGTCAGTACCTGGAGATTCAGGAGGTGAAGCCTGAGGACAGTGGCCAATACAGCTGTGTAGTCACTAATATGGCTGGAAGCAATAGTCTCTTCTTCACTGTGGAGATTCTCTGTAAGTATAACAAAAAGATGATGAAACATTTTATGAACATAAAAAAAAAAAATTCATACTGAAAGTTTATCAGATTTCTCATGTGATTTAAAATGTTACTTAATACATTTATCTATATCTATATACTTTAGGGATATACCCTAATAGCCTGGGTGCCATTCCGAACTACGTCAGGCTAATACCCTAATATATTAGAGACATCTTTAAAGGCACAATGTGTAACTTTTGGCCACTAGGGGCGCTAGATCCGTAACTGCCAGTATTCTGCTTCTACTAAACATCTGTATCTGTGCATCTGTATGTAATGGTCCCTAGTTTTCTGACCCATATGCAGAACACATCATGGAGACAGGTACGGCAGATTTAAGATTGTTTATTTTTTAATAAAACAGCCTGCAGGGTGGCGGCAGGTGACAGTGGGCTGGGAATTGGAGCAAAAGCCTCACTGTAGCTCTATGACGATATAAGAGCCTGTGGCTGTAAAGGGATAAGCTGACCTGGCCAATGACGGATGCATGTTTTCCCAACTTACATAGGTGGTATTTCAAGAGCCTTGCTTGTAGCATTAATAGCGTTTAGCACCGTTTATTGGCCTGAGGAATCATTTAAAATAACTCATGTGTCAACTCTTTAGGTCACAAAGTCTGCATTGTGCCTTTAAGTCAGATAATCTTTTGACTTATTTCTTAGACCGCAGCTATAGAAAGTTTTTATGTATAAATTGATCAGCTTCTCACACTTACCGGTATCACAGCTATATTGCAAAATATCCCACAAGCTTTTAGATTAAGTGGAGCTAATCTGTGCACAACTATTTTTAAGTCTTGCCAAATTCAGTTTGATTGAGGTCTAAAGGTTATTGGGCCTCTTTTATCACATTAGTATACTTTAATCAAATGATTTCCAAATTTTCCCAAAAAGTTTTCACACCCCTTTAATCCCCCCCAAATTTAAATAGCATATTTCAATAGAATAAACTACAATCACTAAACTTCACGTGGCTTTAAAAGTGGGAGGTTTATAATAATAATCACAAAACTAACTATTTTAAAGAGTCATTGTTTTTCAGTTCAGCTATTCATTTTATGTTTAAAAGAAGTTTGACATAATTCAAAATTGCTATCTACATCTTTTTTTTTTTTTTGCATCTTGAAATGGGTAATGCGTAGAAATGCTTTCCTTTCTACCAGCCCCCTGCCGCCCACTAGCTTTAATCTAAAGTATTCTAAGGCTTTATAAAGGCTGTATGTTTAGGGTCGTCTTCCACCCCAGTCTCAGACGTTTGTTTGCCTATAATCATTCTTTTCCAGGATTTCCTGTATTTAGTTCTATCCATCATACTGTCCATTCTGAGAAGATATCCATAACCCTCTCAAAGACATGCATCTACATATTATAATCCCGATAACATGTCTAATGGTGGGAATGGAGTTTTTGGATTTATGGGTTATTAGTTGTGTCTCCCACCCATGTATTTCTGCAGTTACCATGATCCTCTTGGCTGCCTCTTTGATTAATGCTCTCCAAGCCAAGCCTGTCAGTTTCTGTGGGCGACCAGGCCTTAATATGGTTGCTAAATATGAGTCAGCTCTTTTTCTACGTCAAACTGCGAAAGCTTTCTCCCTGCCTTGCCTGCTGTCCTCCTTATGATGCTGTAAACTTACTAATGTTTCTGAGCAAACCTATAAAGCAGTTTTTTTGCACACTGGTGAAATCTTTTTACCATTAAAATGTTTGTAACAGAACCAGAGGTAAGGGGTTTGCATGTAAAATACCCACCACATGTATGAGATTTATTATTAATGTATTTATTGGATGAATGTAAAAAATATTTGACATTTTCCCTCTGATTTACTTATTACCTCTTTAGGTTCCCTCATTAAATAAATGTTAAAATCTAAGTATAAATACTTCTTTTTATGTGATCCAAATTCCATCATGAGTTTTTACATTATTCTTTAAAAGTCAAATATTTACTGATATGTATATTGTTCTTCTGGTTTATTAATGTTTATTTGTTGAATCAGGCTGTGATAAATGATGTTTCCAAGTTATAAAATAGTTTAAAATCAATAGCTCTTTATCTTTTATTCTAAAAGCTTGGTTGTTGGACATGATTTATGGGATCCCTATTAATCTGCCTATCAGTTTTATTTCTTTAAATCACTAAACATTGTGTATTCAAATTCTAACCCTGAATGGATTTTACATAATGATGCTTAATACGATCCTAAGAATCTAAATATGTCTACCTCTGCATCTGCAGTGCCACCAGTGATAAAGGAAAGCACCTCGTTGGTAACCGTTCATTTTGGGCAGGATGTGGTTTTACCTTGTGAAGTACAAGATGACTCCTCACCTTCGGTCATGTGGAGGAAAGATGGCTTCCCTGTGCCCAAGGATAACGATAAGTAAGTCCTAAGATATCCAGGCAAAGCGTATGTCACTTGCTGGAGCTTTAGACACACCAACTGTAGGTCATCTAAATGATTTGCTTTGAAACTGAGGGTTGATTTCAGGTACACAGTGTTATCTGAGGGCTCTCTGCGTTTACGTGGGGCTCAGCTGAATGATGCTGGTCGCTACTACTGCACTGTCTCCAACCAGGCTGGCTCAGATCGCCGTGCAATGGATCTGCGGGTGTTTGGTAAACACATCAGATGCAGTATCTTTGTTAATCTAGTACAGTTTTGTCTGTGATTTACATTTTTTGTGTTTTTTATAAATCAGAACAGAAAAAACCTGTAAAACGTATTTTCCCCTTAAATCTAAAGCCTTTCTATCTCTTTTTAGTTGGTCCTTCTATCAGTCCAGGTCCCATCAACATGACAGTAACCAGTGGAAGTAGAGCTGTGCTTAATTGTGAGACCACAGGTATACCGCCACCTAAAATATCCTGGAAGAGGAATGGAACTCCACTTGACGTTAACCAGCATCCCAGTGCATACAGGTCCATACAAAGCCGTGCTTCTTTTCACTTTTAATTTGACGTAAACCCACAGAGCTGAAGTTACAGAGTCTTGTTCTGCCTGCAGGTTACTATCCTCTGGATCTCTTGTTCTTTTATCACCATCTGACGAGGATGAAGGCTATTTCGAGTGTACGGCGGTCAATGATGTAGGAGAAGAGCGCAGGGTGATTGAAGTTATCCTCCAAGGTAATAATTTGGAGTGCTCTAACATATTCAAATTGTTGCTACAGACACTTCAATGCTTGACTTCTATTTTCCCCTTTAGTCCCACCTTCGATTGAGGATGACGTCACAACAGTGAAGGCTGTGAAAATGGCACCTGTGTCTTTGCCTTGTCGTGCACAAGGACAGCCTCAGCCCACCGTGACCTGGACCAAGGGAGGAGCCAAACTGGGCAACAGGGGAGGAGGTTACCGTGTCCTTCCCACTGGTAAGAAAGTTGGATTAATTCGCTCTTTAGCAGGCTTTAGCCAACCTTAAACAGAGGGGGTGGACTCAGATTTCAACTTTCAAAAACCTACAATTCAGCGATTGAGTTTATTCCTTCCCGCTATCACAGCAACACCACCCCCTTACAGGGGAACAGAAGACCTCGTCTGTCTAGCCTGGCCAACAATTCCAGTAACGACCCCCATTTCAGAGACATAGACAGGTTTGGGGTATTACAGGTTAACAAAGGAACCAAACGACCCCCATTGCAAAGGGATGGACCCGTTCGTCAGGTTCAATAAGCATGTTGTCTAAGCCAAAACAAGGCGTTGTTTTTGGTCCACTCTATAAAGTATCAAACTCAATGCTATTTCTGAATTTTTTTAATTGAAAAGCTTCCTGGATTCTTTGGAAACAAAGTCCAGTGGATTGTTTTTTTTACTTTTTTTGAATGACTTTGACCTGGATGACAGAATCTTCACCAGCATTTCGACAGTGTGAGATTCCCATCGAATAAATCATTTAAGATAAAAAAAGACATTTAGATAATGTATGATACAGAAAAAAAATATTAATTCAGCCAATAAAACAAATTTTCTTTTTTTAATAGTTAGAAGAATGTTGATTTAAGTGTAATGCTATCTTTAAACAGATAAGAGATATTGTTATTGCAGTTATAATGTAGAAAAGTATAGCAATGCTTGGTATTGTTATGAGTTTCGAAAATTATTTAGACTTAAAAAGGTATAAAGAATACATGGTGCACCCAATAGTATTACAGTGCTTTGTGCTCAGCATTGTGTAGCAATGAATGGGGGAGGGGAACATTGCATTAGCCGATGCTCCATATGGCCATAAAAAACATATAACTTTATATGGGATTTCATCATTAAAAACCTAAATCGTAGGAAAAACAATGTAAAATGCAACCGTTACTTTTTAATAGTCATAACTACAACTATTCATCCAAACCACACATTTCTCAAAAATGAATAGTCCAGAGAAGCTCTACAGTACAGAATAATAAAAAAAAATTACATATACATAATTGTTTCAGGTCCAAAATATATAAATATTTACTTGTCCAAATGATGGTAATCCATCAGAATGAAAGATTATACACCAATAGGACAAGTAATGTGAAGCTGTGTGAGAGAAGTTGCCAGATCCTTTTAGCAGCATGATAAAGATCACAAATGGCTTCTTTTTAGCATTAAATTATTATATGTAAATAAAAAAAGAAGAGCAAAACGTGGGTGAATATCGGTCCAGCTTTTGAGCATTGTTGCCGCATTAACAGAGCAAAAGGGTTAAGAAACCATGCAGAGGTTGCTGCTTTTTTTCTGAATAGCTGAGTTAGATGTTTAGCATTAGTATTTGCAGAGTTGGCATCCAGGCAACCTTGGTATACCTTGATAACTCCATGTCTGTTCCTCAGATTTCTTTGCTCCTTGCATTTTAAAAGTTGTTGTACTGATATGATGATCCTAGAGGATTATACAGGATTCTTTCTCTCCATATTGATGCAGGGGTGTTGGAGATCACTGCTGCTTTGCCGAGTCATGCTGGCAGATACACATGCTCAGCCCGAAACCCTGCAGGAGTGGCTCACAAGCATATCTCTTTGACAGTACAAGGTAGGTTCTGATGGACCTGAGGCCAGGCATCATGTAAAAATACTAGATGGATTATTATGGAATATACAGTGGCAGGTCACTTGTAAAATAAAGTTTCCCTTTTCATTATTCTAGAACCACCAGAGATCCGGCCAATGGCGGAGGAAGTACAGGTACTGTTGAATCATGGAACCGTCCTTCCCTGCGAAACTCATGGATTCCCCAGACCATTAATCACCTGGCAGAGAGAAGGTGTTCCTATAGCAGCGGGTGAGAAGAACATAAGAATTTTCTTTAACAAACTCAGCTGGAATGTACTGCCATTGAAAATCATTTTAACATAATTTTTACTTTAACAATAGCATTCCTTCCACTGCCCTCACAGGATTGTTATTTATTCTAATTGAACTGATTGGGCTTGTGTCTCTGTTCCAGGCCACAGGCTGGCTGTTCTCTCCAATGGAGCTCTGAAATTCTCTCGCGTGACTCTTGGAGATGCTGGGACCTACCAGTGCCTCGCAAAGAATGAGGCAGGTGTAGCTGTAGCAAGAACCAAACTGGTCCTTCAAGGTAAAAGGGACTCCTGGTTTCAAGACTGTATTAAATTAATAATTGAATGAATGCCTTGCTGTCACAGTAGATATGCCATCTGCAATTACGAAACACACAATCTTATAGGCCGTCTTTAAAGGAAATTTATAAATTCACTCTCCTGCTTTCTCTCCCAGTTCCACCGGTGCTGAGTGTGCCTCGAAATGACTACATCGCTGTTTTAGGCCAGCCCATCAGTCTGGAGTGTGCAGCTGATGGTCAGCCTCAGCCTGAAGTCATTTGGCATAAAGAGAGGAGGCGTTTGGTTGACGGTGCTCATACACGCATATTTTCAAATGGAACTCTGGCTATTGCTTCCACACAGCGCAGTGATGCAGGAATCTACACATGCACAGCTAAAAACCTGGCCGGCAGAGTTACCCATGATATTAGGCTAATCATTCAAGGTGGGATGAGGCTTTGTTTATCTCCACCTGGTGTTGTGTGTGAGTTATAACAAATTAAAAGTACTTCTGTTTATTGTATTTCAGTTCCACCCATGATTGCGCCAGCTCAGACAGAGCTGTCTGTCATTCAGGGGTTTCAGGCTCTACTGCCATGCGCAGCTCAGGGCTTACCAGCACCTAGAGTGTCATGGGAGAAGGATGGGGCTGTTGTCCTAAACCTTCTTGGCAAATTTACCATCCTGCGATCTGGAGAGCTGATTATCGAGAGGGTGGAGGTAAGACTTGGTTTCATTGGTAGTGTCCTCTAGAGGTGGGCAGAGAAATCGGCCAGTGACAGGAATCTCAGAGTTTACAGCTTGATTGGACTGACCAAGTGATGAGAAATTAAAATTCCAACCGTATCAATATCAGGAAACAAATGAGAACTAAGCAGTACATTGTTAAACTGAAGACACCTCAGCGTGGAAGTTTTTACTGAGTGAATAAAGCTTAAAATTTTGTTTCAGCAGTATCAACAAGATGTTCAGAAAATACTTTCTGCTAATTTCCTGACAAAGCTGTGATTTTTTGTGTAGAGAGTGGATATTTTTTTTTTGCAGAAAACTGGAAGATGGAAGAAAAACTAAAAATAACTACTTTTAAAATAAAGTGAATGAGCTGTGGGAAGCCAATAAAAAAAATTTCTGTTCATGTCAGAGGCTATGTTTTCTAAGAATACACAGAGAGAAGCTGTTTAATTGTTTTCTTGTAATCTAAGCCCCCGTGTTCATCCAGCTATACCTATAAGATTGATACGCTAACATACAGATTAGGGTAAAGTAATGTGAAGTTTTCAGTCCAAAGCAATGTCAGCGTGTGGCGCAGGGAGCAGGAGTCAAACCGACAACCTTCTCATTGGCAGGTTAACACTTCTCCAACTGAGCAACTTTTTCTGTGGCTGTCCTGGGAGAATGGGAAAATACCAGGTTCAGTTCCAGGCCCCCCACCCCCAAAATGACAACTTTGTATTATTGTATTATTATAATTTTGTCATAGTTCTTATTATGATTAGAGTAGTTATTTTACAGCAATTTCAGTAAGAAGTTGCCTATTAAAGTAAGTTTAAAATCACTGTCCATCCTAAATCCAAGATTTGTGACTGAGGACCTAATATGTGTCACTAGGGGGCCAAGATTGATGGAGAGAGATTAACATGCTCCACTAGTTCCAAACACAAGTACCTCTGTCTTTTCTTTATTAAAATGCGGGTAATTTAGTACCATCCAAGCTTTGGTATCCCCAAGAGATAATAAAAGTGGTTTAATTGACCAGCCATCACTTGGTTTGGGCACATAGATTTGGCAACCATCAGTACAGCAGTGGAAGAAGATGCCATATTTTCTAAAATTGGAACCCAGGTGGGGGAGGTCCAAAGAAAACAGCAAAGGTCCCGAAATTGAGCCCTGGGGAACCACACATGACAGTGGAGCAGAAGCAATTTCTACTGAGAGTGTTCTGCCAGACAGATAGGACCTAAACCAGTCCAAAGCAATGCCACCAATGCCTACTCTGTTCTTTTGGCGAGACAGTAAAATACTGTGATCAACTGTATTAAAAGTAGCTGTTAAATATAATAAAGAGTAACACAACAGAGGATTGGGTTTGTTAAATTAAGCCACCTTGCACATGTCCAGTGTCCAGCAGGCTGAGGTATTTCATAAAAATGAAAATAATGTATTCTATATTCCTTTGTTTTTTTTAATTTATTTGATTTAAAATGGTAATTGAAAATCAAAACTGTTTCCCATTTCTCTACATTAAAGAAAAAAAAATCATTTACATTTTCAATAAAAAATAAACTGAACGAATGATACATGGATTTAGCTGCTTGGAGAGGAATTGGTTTTGACTCTTTTCTTTTCACAGCTGGAAGATGCTGGTACATTCACATGTGTGGCCACCAATGCTGCAGGCTCGGTGAGACGCGACATCCACTTGTCAATCAACACCCGGCCTGTCTTTAAAGAGCTGCCAGGGGATGTAACCCTGAACAAAGGACAGAGTCTGGCCTTATCCTGCCACGCTCAGGGAACACCTCCTCCCACCATCTCCTGGACTTTCAACAACAAGCTGTATAAAGGTACTATCTGCTTATTTATCTTGGTTAATTACAGAATCTGGGTTCTGAATCTATTTTAACTGTTACAGCAGCCATCACAGATGAGGCAGGGAGGAGCTCGGTCCTCATTGAGAATGTGACCTTAAACGACGCTGGGACCTATGTGTGCTTAGCAGAGAACAGCGTGGGCTCCATTAGAGCTCTCTCGTTTGTTCGTATCAGAGGTGAGATTTTAATCAAGGAATCTTTTGACTTTAATAACTACTGAATAAATCATAATTTACTCACCTGCTGCGTTATTTTTTCTCTGCCCCATTCAGAACCACCAGTATTAAAGGGTGAAGCCCACACATCTCAGACGGTTGTCCAAGGTGGAGCTGCAATGCTTGACTGTCCGGTTCATGGAGACCCCAGCCCTGTCCTCCGCTGGCTGCGAAATGGAAAGCCTTTACATCGCCTCCTCCGGATGCAAACGCTCCGCAACGGATCTTTGGTCATTTACAGCATCACTGTAAATCCAACTTCCTTATCTTCTATTTTTTAACTGTAAATAGAAAAAAAGTGTTCTCTGATCAATGACATCAGTAAAAAAAAAAGGAGATTGATGATGACTGATTAGAGAAGAGTCAAAACTAGAGTCAAACCAGTGTGTGGCTCATTATCTACACGGATAACTCTTTATATAATTTTCCCACGTCAACTAAAGGAGTCAACAGAAAACTGTTTAATGTTAAAAAGGAAGAGTCGGTCAACAAAGTATATTCAACGGATCATTATCTATACCTAAAACTTAATACGTTTGCAGTGATTTAATGTATTTAGCGTTCAGTAAAAATTTGAAAACAATAATTTTCATCTTGATGACTGAGTCTGAGAACGGCCATTTTTGCCCAAATATAGTAACACCTCACTCCTGCCATCTTCTGGCAGTCACATCACGGTGCGGTAAGCCTAGCGCCATTCTCCCCGCTTTACAAGCAAAATCAATGGGAACTACGAGACACATCTGCAATCAACAAGAATTATTTAAGATTTCCAGAGGACTTCACCATTGCAATTCACCAGAGTTATAGTTAAACTGACAATGCCCACGTGCATGGCAGTTGGATAATGTAATGCATCGGTTAAAAGTAAAGAAAAAAAAATTCCTTTCCAATTCATTATCCTCCATGGACTCATCGGTTCATCGTTGGATTGCCAACTTGAAGAGGGAGGATATGCCATTGAACTTCTGGCCAGAGAAGAAAACACATAATATGTAACCAACATTTCGTTTTCTAGATGATAATATTGGATTGGATAATAGCGCGTTGTGAAAAACATCAGATACAGGACTGGGACTTGATCAACAGCCGATACCGCACTGTGACGTCACAAACCCGTAGGTGGCAGTATGCTCTTTGACAAACACGGATGCCTCCAGTAAAGCACATTCAAATGAACATCACTCTTACTTAAATACAGTTATCATTTATTGAACAGTATGTAATAATTGCATATTTAAAGTACTTTCAGAAGTTTGTATTTGGAATATAACCAGACTTTTCCTTTAAGAGATTAAATAGACATTGAATGTCAAACTGCTTCTAAGTGTCAACAGATGTTCTTCCGGGGAAGAGAGTGATCTTAACAAAACCAGCATTTAAGAGGAAATCTATTGCATCCAGGTGCCTTTTAATGCAACTGGCTGACCCGGCAAGAGTGAATATGGACCAAACTGACACATTCAGACAACCAAACTGTTTTATGGCAGATAGGTAAAAGCAGATTGATTGAGCAGAATGATTCACAGATGCTTTGTATGAATTTTTCCAATCACATTAATTATTGTTACTTAAGTTTAAATAATTAGGCCTTCCTCAACAAACATGGTATCATTTATCCAATTTAAGCTTCATTTGCAATCCCCCTGGGTGTAGGGACAGTTTGTGACCGCCCTGTGGTGTCCCTGCTCTCATCCAAATCAGATTCAGTTCAGACAGAGAGGCTAACAGCATTAGCCAAGGAGCGATGTGAAGAAGAGGCCGCTGCATGCTGCCAGACTCGCCCCGCCTTTGTTCATCTGTAACCTTGTTATAGTCTGTAGCTGCAGCTGTAATTGAACAGCCTGCAGCTGAGACTCCTGCAGACGGATGGCTGCCCTTCCCACAGAGGACTCTAATGTCAGCTTTCCCCCTCCCTAGACAAACGCTGTCCGTCATGAGAACTTAATCGAATAAAACCAGCTGCTCCACTGAACATGTCAACCTTTTCCCTGTTAGTTTTCTTTCTTTGTAAAAGTAACTGACTTACAGAGAGTGTTGTTTTGAAGGATTGCTGTGCCAGTATAAGATGGTAGAATAAGGACTGAGGGAAACCTTTTTCATAAACTGTTCGATCCACAGGCTGCAGATGAAGGAGAATATCAATGTGTGGCGGAGAGCGAGGCTGGAAAAGCTGAGAGGACCATTACTCTCAAGGTTCAGAGTAAGTTCAGATCATTTCATTTCACAGATTATGCTTTGAATAAGAAATAAGCTACTGTATTATTTCATTGTTTCACTTTATTAAAGATGAAGGTAGCTTCATCTGCAAAATAACTGTACAAAATAAAATAAAGGTAAAGTAACATTCACACCACAAAAATACAGTTGATTATGTATAATAAGTTTAAAAAGCAAATAAACTAATCTGAACATAATGTGTACCTAAGCTTACATGCGCAGCATAAAAAGTGGAAACACTAACACCAAGGCAAGGTGAGATTAGTTTTATGGCACAATTCAGTACAAATACTGAATCTAAAGAGTACACATGAATTAAATGAATTAAACAATAAAATGGAAGTATAAAAGCAAAATAAATGCAATTAAAGATAAAAACATGATTAAAACAGGTAGTAAATAAAACATATAAAACTAATAATACCTCAGCTAACAGTTTAACTTTAGAAGGTCACATAAACAAATGGGTTATTATCTTTGTATGAAAAGAACTCAGGCTTTCAGTATCTTTACAGTCTTCAGTTTGTTCCAGATGAGTGGAACATAAGAACTAAATGCTGCTCCTGGACTAAATCCTACTCTGTACACCCAGAACTAGAACCTGTCAGAGTTCTGTCCTCTATTTAAGTTTATTTTTAGTTCCTTTGTGTTTGTAGTTGTTTTCTAGCAGTGTTTTGTTCTTAAGTTACTCTCTGTTGCCCCCTTGTGTTTGTTTCCTTTCCCCTTGGCTTCCTTCTAGTTGCTTCCGTTCACACCTGTTCCTTGTCAGCTCATTAGTCCAGTCTTTGTTTTGTCTCCTATATATACTCTCCCCGTGCAGTTCCTCAGTGCTGGTTCCTCATCTTTTCCTGGCTCCTCATGTTTGTTTTCCCTGATGTCTCCTAGATTCTATTTTTTTTATGTACTTCTTTTTTTGGGATTTTTGGATTCCTGCCCCAGTTGCTTAATTAAATCTACAAAACTCACCTCTGCATTTGGGTCCAACCGTGGGCCCAACCGTGACAGAACCTGTTCTAATTAAGAATAAAACGTCCAGTTTTAGACGCGACTGTTATTAACAGCTGCATATTATCAGACATAAGAAGCCCTAGTAACCGCTAATAACAGCCATTTAATTGTTGATCACATCCAGTCACATCAGGGAAGTGGTGGCCTGATGGTTAGGGCATAGAGCTTGGAATCATGAGGTTCTGAGTTAGAGCCCCACTACCACCGTCTGCCACTCTGAGTCGCTGATCAAAATACCTTTAACTGCTCCCTGGGCTCCCCACAATGGCAACTCACTGCTCCCCAAGCGGATGGGTTAGATGCAGAGAGTTCATTCAGTTGCTCTCTACTGACAGTGTAATGACAATAAAAGCTGGGGAAAAAAACCAACTAGTGTTAGAATTGTGCTGGTTGTACAAATTTAAATCTCCTTTAAAGTAGAATGCATGCTTTTGTTATATTTAGATTTAAACTCCAAACTCCCGTAGTTATCAGCTGTAAGGAGAAAATGTTCTAATATACTATTCCTATAGCCAGTCACTATACCATTGATAGCGACTGGCTAAGGCTATGGGCCAATGAATATCCTTCATTTTCATTTTTCTAGCTTTATCTTTTTAAATCCTTCAACATAAAACTCTTTCGCTCAATTGCCTTGTGTTTTAGTATGTTTTTAGTCCATGGCACTTTGTCTGACTCACATTTAACTGTTATGTTAGTATCTTATATAAAAGATAAAGCTACCAAAATGAAAAAGAAGGATAATTTCATCCATAGCTTTAGATAATACTATTCAAGGGCTTGGAGGGGATTATATTAAAAATAGTATTTTCTCCTCTGCATCTAGCCATAACACAGATTTGTGTATTTTTTACTTGAAAAGAGATTTTGGATTTGAAACACCTCACCTATTCATATGCGGCTCATGCATCATACATTTTGAGGAACTTTTAACACATTTAAATAGTTCATGGTGGAGCTTCTGACAAATCAGAGTAATATCTGCACCATTTACATCTTAAGTTTTTGCATAAAAAAGTCTGATCAGAATTTGCAGTCTCAAAATGTTGTCATGATTTTTACTTACCGTTACACTGAATAAACTGCACACATTTCCATACCTCTTTTGGATATAACATTTTTATCTCTGCCAAGGAGATTATGTTTTTAGGGGTGTTTGTGTTTGTCTGTCTGGCTGTCCATGTACAAGATAACTTGAAAAGTTATGAACGGATTTTAATGACATTTTTACCAGAGGTGCGCCTCATACCAAGGGACAATCTGTTAAATTTTAATGATGATCCAGACCATAATCTGGATACAGAAATTTTTTTTAAAAGGATTTTCAAACATTGTGAGATTGTTATTTATGGAGGAAAGAAGCAGTTCCTTTCTAAACCAGAGGATGGCAGCAGTGACTATTGACAGCTTCAGCATCGGACTCCAAAAGTCATGATCCAGACCTGCGACTTTTAGCTTTAGTTGTATGTCACACTATGAGGCAAAATGTGCTGCTTGGCAGAGGTTTGCACTCTCTGGGTGCTTTTATAGTTTTATAAAGAGCTTCTTATAAATTCCTTTATAATTAATTGACTGTAAACTGTAACTGTACTAAAATTGAATCTTGTCTGATTATACTTAGAATGATGTTATCACTGAATATAATATAAAAATCTGATATTTCAGTTCCTAAATAGAAGCTGAACAGCAGACATTTTCTAGTAAAAACAGTTTATATACACCAAGCATTGTCTTGATAGTGCTTAGATAGATCATTTTCAGTCTAAATATATTTCCAGCACCAGGCATGATGATAAGGCCAAAGCTTATATCCAGAAATATTTCTTAACTATGGTCAATATGATATAAACAATATAAAGGCATCTGAAAAAAACTGCAAAGAAAGCCCAACAACAAATACAATTATGTAACTTCCGAATGTTATTATGCCAAAACCATGAAACTCCTCTAATACAAAATTTTTGAAATTATTTTATTTTAAATAAAAGAAATCTTCAGCTATTTTCTAGCCTTAAGCTCAACAGAGGCAATGCACATTTAATCAGGTGATTATCTGGCCTTCCTCACATTCCTCAGTCCATGGCTTCTTTCAGTTTATTTGTCTTTTCCTCCTTTATTTGTTTACAAATCACTATAATTAATTAACAAAACAACTAATAACTGATCACTAGCTCTGAAAATACAGACTGAATACCCCCCATTTTTACAAAAATGTCACTTTTGATAAGCCTTGACAGTTCAGGCAGCAGTCTCTCCCTCTCTAATGTAGTAAATGGAGGATACTCCAGCTGGGGGGAGTGGGGTCCATGCAGCAGCTCATGTGGCCAAGGTGTTCAAGAGCGGATCAGATTATGCAACAATCCAGCACCAGCTAATGGTGGCCGCCTCTGCAGCGGACCGAGCACCGATTCTAGGAAATGTCAGACTGGTTTGTGTCCAGGTAGTGTTGACAGTACTGTTTTTATTTCTAACATAAAAATGTATTTTAAAGTGGAAAAACTGATAAAAACGAAAAAACAAATCATATTAATCTTGATTTTTATGCTGACAGGTGAGGTTCCACGCAAGACTAGAGGCAGTCTGATAGGGATGGTGAATGACAGAGAGTTTGGTGTGTCCTTCCTGGAGGCCAACATCACAAACAACGAGGAACAAGGCACCAGCACTTTGGAGGCACGCCTTGACAACATCCCTCCCACAGTGGGTGAGTCACGCTTCATAATGTACCAGACTTTCATATTTTCAAAGGCTCTGTTCCAGCAGATCACTCTTTTCATTCGACCTTTTGTGTTTTTCTATGTTGGGATTTAGAAACTGTTTGTCATAATTCCTGATGATTAATATGTTCTGATGGAAACAGGCTCTATTAGGACAGAATAAAGCATTTTAGGCTTTTGTCTGTTTTTCATACAGACATGCTGTTCTTACTAGTCATTATTAAACACTTGGAAAAATATATGAAGCATGAGAAAACACATCTATAATTTCTTTGTTAGGTGAAAAGGGAAAAACATGTTTTGAATGCTGCCCTCATTTTTTTTAAAGGTATAGTGGAGAATGTTCTTTTTCTGGTTGGATCATCAAAACAAGTCATCCTCCTAATTGTCAATCATTCTGGTGATATGTTTATGTAAGGCCGTCCTATGTGCTCTTCGCCATTTTCACTAACCGGTGCTGAATGTGACATAGTGGAACAATTGCAAATCTTCTTTTGAAAAGCTTGCATGGGTGATGCAAGCAGCAACTTTTAAACAGAGCATGCACGAGGAAAAATGGGCTTGTGCACGCTCTCGCACGTGTTTAATAGGCGTTCCTTCTCGTGAGTGGGTACAGGGTTGTTCATGTGCATTTTTTTTAAAGTGCAGAGGGCAGTTCTTTTCAAATAATCAGAAGATCCTCCACTATACCTTTGAACCTTGCTGTTTCTCTGTGGTCCAGTAACAGATAAAGGATAAATGTTTTTTTTATAGGCCCCTTTCTGCAGGTTCTGGTGCCTGTTTTCACTCCCATCTATTGGACCACTGTGCTTCAAAACGAAGCCACCAGAAATGGGTTCTCCTTTACGCAGGGTCACTTCAGACAGGAGTCTCAGTTGGAGTTTGAAACTGGTAAGCTTTGGCTCCAATCAGACGTTCACATGTTTAACATTTTTTTTGAATTATTGAAATATTAAAATAACATTAATAATATAAAAAAAAGAATGTTAATTGAATGAATGTTGAATGTTAGAACTTTAACTATACAGTCTTATGTTTACATTACTGTTTTCCATCACAATGTTTTTTTTAATTTTTTTTATCACTGCTGCTTACCTTATCAAGGCTGCACTTTAATAAATGAAATAGTCTAGAGAGCTGTTCTAAACGAAATTTCTTCTTGTTTACAATTGTGTATACATAATGACTAGGTCTATATGTTTGATAGAAAAGGTCATCAGAACTTTATAAGAGGTTGGTATGTTTTAGATACAGGATACCGTGCCTATTTTACAATTCATTTTTAAATCATTAGTTGCTAAAATAAACAGATCGATAAAGTTCTGTTTTACCTAATGATCACTGGTTTGGTTTTTGTTTTAAACATTCTTTTCACTTTTCCTTCAACTATTTGAGATCATTCAGCATTTATATTACTGTTCTTTAAAAAGACAATTAGCATTTCCAAAACAATTATTTTATGGCAGTGATTTCAGTGTTTATTAAATCACATTTTAATTGAAATATATTATAACATAATTACCACGTTGCCGCATAAAAACAGAAAAAAAAAAATTTCCTGCTCTTTACTCTTCATTTGTAAAAGCAGCCAGCAGATGGCAGCACTCACTACCTTGAACAATCTCAAAGCTTGTTTGAGAAGCATTATTTTATTTGATCCTCACAGGAGAGATCCTCCGTCTGACCCACGTCGCCAGAGGATTGGACGCTGAGGGAGTTCTGCTGATTGACATTGTAATCAACGGCTTCGTTCCACCGTCGTTATCGTCATCCCATCTGGGTCTTCAGGTATGCTTGTTAAAGTGATTATGTGTATCCAAAGAACTCAATTATAGGATCATGAGTTTCCTTTACATGACTCCACTAAATTACATTTCTTCATACTTCCGGTCTGGCCTGATTTCACCTTCCTCTCACAGGACTTTGATGAGTCATATGTGCAGACGGGCCAAGGACAGCTGTATTCATGGTCATCACAGACCCACCAGAGAGGAGGCAGTCCCATGGTGCTGCGCTGTAATCACACCATCGTTTACGAGGGCCAGGAGGAG
The DNA here is from genome assembly GCF_016077235.1 of Cyprinodon tularosa. Classification (NCBI taxonomy): domain Eukaryota; kingdom Metazoa; phylum Chordata; class Actinopteri; order Cyprinodontiformes; family Cyprinodontidae; genus Cyprinodon; species Cyprinodon tularosa. Next base: position 661,632 of record NW_024038897.1, on the reverse strand, counting down.
CGCCAAGGCCCTGTTCTTCAGCTGCTCAAGGTTTCCGGAATAAACAGTGCCTATAACATGTTTACTCTCAGTTTGGACTTCCATATCACTACCAGCCTCCTCGTACCAGGTCTGGAAAATAAAATTGAATACGTTCACCTCTGAAATGTCCTATATCCTATGAATTAGTGGATTTTAGATGTTGAAAAGGTTAACTGATGTTTGATTTGTTTTGGTAGATGGTTATGAAGACACATGTCCTAAAGGCTTTAATATAGACACAGCCTCCTACTGTGCTGGTATGTCTTTTTTCCTTCTTTATGTTTAATTCTTGCAACATTTATATGTGTCTTTATCTCGATTATTCAGCACTAATAATGTAACAAACTGACTCCATTTTAGATGAAGACGAGTGTGCGCTGCAGTCTCCCTGCTCACATACATGCAACAATATCATGGGAGGGTTTACCTGTGCCTGTCCCTCTGGCTTTACTATCTCTACAGAGAGCAACACATGCAATGGTGAGACACTCAATAAGCCACAGGCTGATTCATTGTTTAAATTCTTTACTTGTTTCTTATCATTCTGTTGTTTTGTTTGATAAATCCCACCCAGATATTGATGAATGCTCCCAAGGCTCCCACATGTGCCACTACAACCAGCAGTGCGTCAACACTGTGGGGACATACCGCTGTCAGGCCAGATGTGGACCGGGATTTAAGCCCAGCATCACAGGAACCAGCTGTGAAGGTCTTAAAGCTATCCATTTATTAATTTGTATTTTTTATGCAGCCTTACTTAATTAAGAAGATAAAGAGATACAACAAAATACATTCTGGCCATTTTCTGGTCTACCATACCAGGCAGACACAAAACTAAAAACAAGATATATATAAAAACCAAATGGATGACATATAAAACATAATTACAGAGGTTGGCATGTATAAAAGAGACAATTGTAAAATTGGAACAAATGAGGTTTGTGCTTGTGGGACAAGGAGACTTATAAGGATGCTGGAGGATATACTGTTTTAATGATGGGGGCTATTAGCTATACTATGAGCCTTTTAGAAATGAAGAAATACCAGCAGATTTGCCTATAGAGTATAGAGAAATAGGACGACTCAACAAGGAGTAGAGGTGGCAGTGGTGAGTTAAATAAAGCCCCACTAGCACTGCTAAAAAAAAAAACTTTGTCTAAGCTCATTGTATGTTAGTGACTTAAAGCTCTTTTCTCATTTTTAAAATCAAAAAATGTTTTTTTTTTAATCTTTTATATTTAATTTCAGGTCTGATACACATCTAGTTTGTTATAGGTTTGTTAGAGAACATAATATATTGTAAACCACCAGCATCATAAAGAATATGGTAAACAGCAGACAGGTCATACTGTATATATAGTTCTAGACGGGTTTAATGAATGTATTAAAACAATAAGGTATTAAAACAATAACCTGAGCAGACATTCACAGCTAAAGAGGATATCCGATCCTTAAGGAAGAAAAAAAAATGCCTGAAGAAGACCACTTTTAATATTGGGGAAATGGATGGTAAACAGTTGTGGAAGAAAGCTTAAAACAAAGTTAATACAGTGGTGTAAGTTCAGCTTTTAGCAAGACAACAGCCCTGAACACACAAGTGTTTTTGAGTTTTTTTTAACAAAAAAACCCTGCAAAAATATCAGTGATATTTTCATATGCCCTAGAAATAGCTGAAAATTGGCATGCAAAACCTTTTGTACTTTTATTTGTTGAAAATAATTGGACAACCGCATATTTTCCTTTCATTTAACAGCTTTTCTCTCATTTTTACTGGTCAAATAAGCTCTTAACCCTTTATAGGGCAAGTTACTGTTTTCGATCACTTAAATACTCCTTACAAATGGATTCCCCCTCCATCCCTCAGTGAGGTTTAGAAGCACAAGATCTACATCCAGCCATTCAGCAGATACTGCTGCATGGCTGTACATCTTATTTTGGCATTTGACCAATTATATGAACCCTTGAATAATTTATTAACTACTGTAAATTAAGTTGAAAAAATTGTCAAGAGAAAAGGTAAAAAGCTAATTGAAAAGTAAAAAAGTTAATAAGCCTAGTTAACAATTATATATAGGTTTATAAACTTAAAAATGTAAGTGCCAGTATCAGCATTAATGCCTCTAAGGTTATGTTGTACCAAAAAAAATGTGTTTCTTTTACTCTCAGTTTTCTTTTTCATGAATTTCATGTTGAAGCACTTTTGTTATTTACTTTTGCCATCAGAATATCCATATTTTTTCATTTACAAATATGCGTTAAAAGGTAATAAGGTCTTGTCTTGGAGTCCAAAAACACTATTACACTTCAAAAAATGGAAATCTAATTAAGTAGTTTTTACTTAAAATAAGTGCATTTTTCCTCTAATTGAGGACGAAAGTGAGCCACTTTGCCAATGGAAAAAGACAATTTACATTTAAAATGAGAAAAAACAATTGCATTGTCTTATTCAAGTTCATATTATCTACTTATCTTATTTTAAGAGAAAATATACAAATTTCATTGGCAAATCATAATATTTACCTACTCAAATTAAGAGTAAATAAACTTAATTTAAGACAGTTTTATTTATTTCTAGATCGTTTTTGCAGTGTAGCTTGAAATTTTGATTTTAATTTTGAGTGTAAAGGGTTTATATCTAGATCTAGAGTTTTAACCAGACAAATGTGAAATAATTCAGGTTGCATAAATACTGTTAGAAGGCACTGTATATATGGACAAAGACCAATGAAACCTGTCATGACAAATGTATGTTTCAGACGTCGATGAATGTCAGGAGTCTGCTATCTCCCCATGCCACCATAAGTGCCTGAACATTCTGGGTTCCTACCGTTGCATCTGTCATCCTGGATACCAGCTGTCAGGACATCGCTGCATTGGTCAGTCAGTTCACTCTTTTTTTCTTTTGATGTTGCATTTAAAAGTACTTGCTTTTGGTTTGAAAACTAAAATTTGGAAAATGTTTGAAAGATAAATTAGTTTTCTTTTCACATCAGCATACTGTACACAGAAGCCTCATTTTTTGCCTCATCAAACTGGGCCTCATCAATGACTGCAATCTGCCAGTCAAGGAGGGGAACTGAAATGACTTAAAATTTGCCACAGTTAAACAGATGTTTTTTTTTTCTAATGCTAAATGTAGTTTTGGTTTGGTAGTGGGAACTGATTCGCACAACTAAAGAACTAAGATGACCCAGGGATGCAAACGCTGTGCAAATACATGATTTCAAAACATCCTGCAAACACAAAAATTAGACTAGCAAAAACAAAAGAGCAAACACAAAGACAAAAACTACAAAGAGGATAAATGCTGCATTCATATGAAGTACATAAATGATAAAACACGAAACATATGCAAATGAAAAATACTGCAAGTAGCACAAACATCAACTCATGTGACCCTGAGTAAAATCATAACAGGATGCTCAGTGGTCTCAGACAGCGGTAAAGTGACGCTCCAGGTAACGTAATTCATCCACTGCTGAATTCAACACTGTTAAGTTACACACAGTAGGTTAGTTTTTGAGAAGAGCATCCCAAGGAGCATCAATACATGCTATGAGCTGACTATTGACTTGAAAAATCCTTTAATGTCTAACTAAGCTAAAACTTGGGTCAATAGTTGCACAAGTTTCTTCCATCTGCCCTAACCCCTAAATCCCCCAATCACTAAATAGAGAAGAGACTATATAGTGAACTCAGTAAACTGAGCGTTCAGACAGATGATTACTACGTTTTGCTCCCCATTGGTCACGTAACTCCGCCTCCCTGCATGGTTTGTCACAGCTGTCACCATACTGTAGCTGTCACTACTTGACAGCGAGCTGCTGTCACAACAAATCCCATGATGCTTTGCGAGGAGAGCATTCCAGCATATTTCTGCTCATTTAGTGACCATGATCACTACTTTTCACGGTGCATTGTGGGAAATTTCGAGTCCACTACTTTTTCATCCACTAGACGTTAGGACACTATTATATGACACCGATTAGGACGGACATTCGTAGACAGCCAGCATGTCTTTACTAAGGGCCTGGTCCCTTGTTAGTTGATGATTGTCTCCCCCTATTGGTCTGGGGCACCTATGTTAGGCTGAGCTAGTTTGCAGCTAATGTTAACTTGCCATTGGTTTTGCTACTTGCAGCATTTTTTCATTTGCATGACTGTTTTTTTTTTTGCATTTGTGTGCTAGTCTAATTTTTTGCAGGACATTTTTGAATTTGCTGTAAAAGTAAGTATATTTGCACAGTGTGTTCACCATTCGGCCACCTTAGCAAATGTGTGTTGCTTACAAACAATGGAGAAAAAAAGCTGGGAGGCAGCCTTTGTTTAATCTTGAAAACACATTTTTAACTATACATCATTATAACGTAGATATCAAAAATGCAACTGTATTACTTAGCAATAAATAAAAGGCAAAAACTAAAAAAGTCACATTTTTTAGACTGAAATGCAGGATATCGTTGAGGGATTTAAAGAAAAAATGGAACGATTTAAAATTTACCAAAAAGGTTATGTTGGCAGAAATGTTGTCATATACAGTAAAGTGTTTAAGTTGCGGCATGAAGAATTGAGCTTTCTGAATAGAATATTTTACAAAGAGAATAAATGTGTGCATCAGGAATTTACATAATTAAGTTAAAACATTATAATGTTTTCTGGAAATAAATTTTTTCTACATAAAAGTCAACAAGGAAAGTAATTATTAAACCCACTAATAGGCTCACTGGAAGATAGATACATTTTCCAAACTATTAATATGACCTTAATGAAAGATGTACCGTATAAATCAAACTGTTTTAACATGGAGTAGTTGAACAAATGTTACTGTTTGGTAAATGTACGGTTGCCATGGTGAGTTTTGATCCCACTCCTGTCCAGCAGTCACAGTTTTTCAATGTTGGATCCCGAGTGTTTTAGTTTTTTAGAAAAACAAACCTACTAACCCAGTCTGTTAGTGTTAAACTCCAGGTGCGTCATGTCTCCGGCTTTACACCTCTGCTATAATGACATGATTTAAACAGTTGAGAGGAAATGTTTCCACTTTTCCAGACATCAATGAGTGCATGAGAAACGTGTGCCCAGCGCATCAGCAGTGCCGCAACACCGACGGAGGATATCAGTGTTTTGACAGCTGCCCTGCGGGAATGACCACAGCAGAAAACGGGGCCTGTGTAGGTCAGTGAGCGTCACACTTACAAGTCACAAGGGATGTGTCCATCAGTAATTTTCACATTACAATACCAAGCTGAGTCATTTAAGAAAATAAGTGCATCTTACATGCTGAAAAAACGTGATAATTTAAGGTGTTGTAAAAAACTGCCTCTTCTATTACACTTAGAAATCACATTCTGAACCCTGAAGTATCAGGATTTTTTTTTTTAACAAAACCACAGGTCCTACATACAAAATAGCACATTTTCATACAATATGGCATTTCCCCTCTACTGGAAACTCAAGTTAAGATCTTCAAACATAAACATTTCAAGACACATATTTAGAACCTGCTTTTTTTTTTTTTACTAAAGAACATTTAATACAGATAAAAAGTTTACCAGAAGGCTGGATCAATATGAGATCAGATGAAGTAGTGGCTCTTGTTCAAACTTCCTTTTTGGATCAGTCTTGCCTAGATTTAACAGGAAAATACCTCAGAATCAGGTCTCTAAATGGTATAGAACCAAAGTATAGAACCAGCTGCAGGTGTTTGTACTACACCTATTGCAAAAGTTACAAATAAGGCCATCAACACATTCAAGAAGTAAAGAGAGTACGTTCATGTCTTTTTGCACAAATACATGGTAGAGTCTGACATTACTAAGGTCCATCTATAACACGCAACAACCGGCGGAATTTAAAAGGAATGTTTGGGTTATGTAGACTGTCTGTCCCTCAGGAGATCTAAAAATTATTTTCCAGAATAGATCCTCAAAACAACCACAGTGTTTATTACTGAGATTTCATAGTTCCAGCAGCAGAAGAGACGGGAAAGAAAACAACTTTTTTGTTTATATATAATTACAGTTTAACTGTTTCTAAAAATGTTAGTTTTGAGGACGAAATAGAATTAAAAGAAGAGAAAAGTTTAAACGGAATTTCTTTAAAATCTTAAAGAACTGTTTGTCACATGTTTGTTTTTTCTTTTTAGATATTGATGAGTGCCAGGATGGAAGTCACATGTGTCGCTACAGTCAGATCTGTCAGAACACCGTTGGAGGGTACGGGTGCATTTGTCCCAGAGGTTACAGATCCCAGGGAGTTGGGCTCCCGTGTCTGGGTAGGTTTTTTATGATTGTCTTTTTGACACAAACCTTCCTTTACAAAGGATCCGATGTGAAATCTAAATTTTTCTTTTATCTTTAGACATTGATGAATGTTCGCAAACACCAAATCCTTGCGCGCACCAGTGTCGTAACATCCCCGGCAGCTTCCGGTGTCTGTGCCCCCCTGGGACTCTGCTCCTGGGGGACGGACGCTCCTGTGCAGGGCTGGAGCGGGGCCAAATCTTCACTAACGGCACCAGAGTCAGGGCCAGGCTCCACCCTCAGCTGGTGTCATCCCTCGGTAGACCGATCTTCTCCCGCTCCAGCGGAGTATCTCGCATTACCAGGCAGAGCTGTCCTGTGGGCTACACCAGCAGAGATGGTACATGTGTAGGTGAGTTGGAGCAAGCACTTGTTTTCAGGAAGCCTTGTGCAGCTTTAAAATGCATTCTCAACACTTTTGTATCATTTTCTGCAGACGTTGATGAATGTTTGTTAAAAAAGCCCTGCCAACATGAGTGTAGAAATACCATTGGCAGCTTCCAGTGTCTGTGTCCTCCAGGATACAAACTTCTGCCCAACGGTAGAAGCTGTAAAGGTTAGCGCTTCCCGAATCACACTGCTTGATCCATCCTTTAGCCCCTTTTTGAATAACAGATAACTTGTATCTCCTCTCTTCAATAGACATTGACGAGTGTGTTGAACAAGGAATTCAGTGTGGACACAGTCAGATGTGCTTTAATACCAGAGGGGGATACCAGTGTCTGGATACACCCTGCCCTGCTTCCTACCAAAGAGGAGGACGTCCCGGGTAAAAATAACTTCTACTCAATTATAAGAAAAAGTACTTCACAGATATACTAAAGTTTAACACTAGAAGACATCTGTTTTGTTGTTGTTGTGTTTAGAAACTGTTACCGCTTCAGTGTATCAAAATATGTCCAAAAAACAATTGATGAATGTCACCTTTGCCAGTATTACGAAGCACTATATGAAAGCTGAAGTCAGAATTAAGCGCTTTAGTGGTCATAACATTGAAATTTGGATCCATGACCAGAAAACTCCCTGGATGTTATTCCCTTTGAGAAGAAATTGACAGTTGACATAAACTTGATCCATTTCCCTATAAAAGCCCTTAAAACTGCTTGAAATGTTTGTTATTGAACATTAAATCATCCCAGAAACATCTGCTAAAGAGCTCCAACAGCATTAAAGCTCTAAGTCTGGTGTCAAGTGTTTTCCTCAGTTTAAACCTTTTGGCCTAATCTTTACAAACACATTACATCTCTCCTCTTTCTTAATTGCTTTTGAAGGACCTGTTTTAGGCCCTGCTCTCTGGACTGCGCCACAGGAGGCTCTCCTCTGCTCCTGCAGTACAAGCTGCTCACTCTTCCCTCTGGCATACCGCCCAATCACAACGTGGTACGACTCTCTGCGTTTTCCGAGTCTGGCATCCTGCAAGAGCGTACCTCCTTCTCCATACTTGAGCAAGTATCGGTTACGGGCGTGACGGGACGAGTGTTTGACATCAAAGACGAGGCGGGCCGGGGGATCATCTTCACTCGGCGGGTTCTGGATAGACCCGGGCTAGTGAGGCTCAAGGTGCAGGCCACCACCATCTCAGAACAAGGTCGCATAACGTACCAGAGCATCTTCATCATCTACATCTCCATCTCAGCGTACCCCTATTAAACCCAAAGGTTTCTTTACAGATGACTCTGTCCTGCCACCAAAAATCAGATCATGTAAAGAATCTCTGACTGAGTTTTTCTAAACCGAAGGAGGATTTGACTTCAGAGACTGTGGTGAAGATGTCTGGTATACGTATGGCCTTAATGGGAAAGAAGCGAGAGACTCTCCTATACAAACCAAATGGGAAAACATACCTGTAACATAATTTAATCTCCATTTACAATCTGGATGATTTTTTTTCCCTCCAGAATTTTCTGTCAATCCATTGTTTTCTTACTTGATGATTGTGTTTTATATCCATCCAGGTTGGTACAGAGATATTTCCACAGCTATGGCATGTTTAATGCCCTAACCTCCCCCTTCCCCTATATTATTTATTAAAGTCATTTGAAAAGATAACTGCTTCGAACAAATCTTAGCAACATGGGGTTTGAGTTGTCATAGATCCACTGGTTTACCGGCACATTCTTTTGTTCTTTTTTTACACTCCTTTTTTTCAGATTTGCCCTAACAGAAGTTGATATTTTGAATGTTACTGAGGTATTTTGAGTTTGTGTGATTGGTGTAAATGATAAAAAAGGCAGTTTAAAAACAAAAACAAATTATAAGATAATCCACACTACATTTAACTAATCTGGGGCCAGAAATGAACAAGAGAACTCACCTGAATTAACATTGATTGTTAATGGATTTATCTACAAATTAAAGGCCTCTGTTGCTGTAATTGCTTTGAATAGCTGTACAGATAAATGTTTTTTTTTCTACAGTAATGTACCAAAATTATCCCTGTTTATCTCGGTTTCCGCAAATTTATTTCTCGGTTTTATCAGGTTGGACCTTCTTATGCCTTCAGAAAGCCATAAATTCATCAAAGTGCCGAAACATTCCTTTGAGATTTGTCTACACTGTAAATGAAAGTGTTTTTCCAGTAACAGCTGAAACCAAGATAAATGCTTGCAATAAAGGGAATTAACAGGTCTTGAAGGGTTTCTCTCTGCACTGCTTTTCTAGCCGGTTTTGAAACACATCATTACTGAGATCCTAATATCATGGCAGCCCTACTGTCTATCAGCTCGAACCAGCTGGATCCCTCCACTTTGACATCAACAAGGTTTTTCTGTTATGCACACAAACTGTTGCTCAGTGAACATTATCAGGACATTCCCAGCAATAAACAGTAATGTGTCAAAATCTAAGTGGCTGTTCCAGAAAATATCAAACCAGCCCGTTTGGCAGTAGCAACCATGTTCAAAGTAACGTAAATCTCCCTTTTTCCACAATCTGAGGCTCTGAAATTCAGTAAGTTTTCCTGCTCATGTTAAGAAGCATAAATGCATTGAATTGTATATATATATATATATGTATATATATATATATATATATATATATATATATATATATATATATATATATATATATATATATATATATATATATTATAATTTAATTGGTGTATATCATAAAGTTACCAGTAAAAAGTTAAGCCATAGCTTTAGAAAACTTATTATTATTTCTTCCCCTCACCTTATCCCATAATTTGATGTTTCTGCCAAAGCTCACCCTAAATCAAAACTTATGTGGGAGATAAAATATGTTTTATTAAAAGAGCCTTTATCTTTACTGTTAATCGTCTCTTTTCTTGAAAAAATAAAAGAAAACAACAAAGCCTTAACGTGGGTTTACTGTGAGGCAGAGCCGGTATCTACCCCCAGAAGAGCTTTACTACTCCATTGACATATTGATGCCACAAATCACAGGCGTTTACTGCAGGGATGGGGGTCTCTATTTGACTTCTACCTAGAAGCATGTTGGGAAAAATCTGCAACTTTAACCACTTAAAAGTGTTAAAGTTGCAGAAATAATGACTTTTCGTACCTTAAAATCAAGCTGGTTGACTCTCTTCCCGTCGAGGGCATAAGAAAAAATTTTCTGACTTTTACCTGGTTATAGAAGTTATATAAATCAAACCATATGTGTACAAAAACGCATAAATTCCACACTGTCATTTTGTATTAAGCAAAAACTGAAGCCACAGTGGAAAATATCAATATGAAAAACTAAATCCACCCCTTTCTGCTTCCTTAGGACTTAAGTTGGAAAGTAGCAGCTTGGCAGGTGTTGCAGCAAATTCACCACAAGGTCAGACAAAGCAATACTCACAGAAAGTGCAAAACCGCAAGAACCTCATGTTAGACTCCACAGAGGTCAGCTGGCATTTTTCATAACGTTTCTGACAATGAGGGAAACAGAAATACATCATCATAATTTGTTGGAAGGGTTACAAGATGATGGGCAGAACACAAGCTGCATTTGAGTAAAACACCAAACTTCTAAAACAATAGATGTGGACAGATGAGACCAATGTAGAAAAGTTTGGTCAAAATGAATAGCTATATGTCTGGAAAAACCATGAAAAGTGTATCATTAGAATAACAGCGGCATACCGACTGTCAAGCACGGTGGTGGTGCCGTGGTGATTGAAGACATATTTGGCCACACGAACCGGGATTTTCCAGTTGCTGAGTTGACCCTTTACTCCTCTGTTTACTGTATCAAGGTATTCCAAATCAGACCTTGTGCCATCTTTCTAAAAGCATCAGCAAATTTACAAAAGGTCATCTGAAAACAAACCAAAAAAAAAATCTAGGTATTGCAGCAATAACCCAGTTCAAGTTCAAGTTGTACAGTGCCTAGTTTAAAAGTGTTGACTTTGAGGATTAATGACATGTTCATGGGTGTCTGTAAATGTTATTAAACTTTTAAATTACAACCTAGTATTGACCACAACATTTTTCTTTTATAATGATTCATGAAACCCTAAACAGACATTAAACTGTCATTGTTAATGTTTGGTTGGACCAAAATGCCAACAGAACAGAAGTAGGATGGAATAAAAGATGTTTGATTATGAAGACAAACCTACAGAGATTGTAAAAAAAGGGGGACAGTATATCAACCCTGGGTGAGGGTTACTGAGTAAACCAGCACTGTTTATCTGGAAACTAAGAAGCCTAAACACTCAGGACGGGATGGAGAGAACAGCTGTAGGAATGAAGCAGGGAAAAGCAAAGGGGGGCTAATAAACAGAAAGAACATTAAATATGGTCATTAAAAATAAAAACAGATTCATGAATCAAAAAAGGAAACGTCTCAATCTGATGTCAGCAAATACACTAGAAATACAATAAAAAGAAATATTGAGATCCAAATAACAAAAAATAAAAACATGGCAGAAGATTATATAACCAAGATGTTGCAAGAATCATGATTACATGATTGGGTTTGACTTACATAGAACAAACCAAAAGTTTTCTAAACAATGAGCTGAGCAGCCATGAGATATAAACTGAGAATTTCTGCGTGAGCGTGAAAAGACTTTCAGAGCACCGGGGTGCTATGCCAACAAAAAACAAAAAAACAATAAAACAAAACCCAACAACAAAAAACAACAAAGGTCAGAACTTTTTCCATGTCAAAACAAAATAGACAAACTAAAACTAAAGTAAAAAAAAAAAAAACTTTAACAAAGGGAAACACTTCTGTATTTATTTTGAAATTAAAGACAAAAATTGAATTTCTTTTTAAATCGATTGAATTTGGATAAACTCAACTGAAACCTTGAAGCCAGATTTTTAAATAAAACTATTTTTTCTGTCAAAATTATGCCCACAAAAGGCATAACAAAAGAACAAAATAAAGAACAACAATAAAGAAAGAGATAAAGAACATAGAATAACGTCCAAAAAGTTTTCAGTTTGCATATATTGATAATTACTTACGGTACATTTTATTTATAAATTCTATTATTATATGTACTCCAGATCATATTGAACTGAACCATAAAATATATTTAAATTATATTTAAATATACCATAGAGTAATTTAAACGTAGATTCAAATGGCACAAAGATTTTGTATAATTTTCTGATTAATATAGATTTACCATTCCAGAAAAATATAAATACATCTATAAGGATTATTTCTATTCTTAATACGACTGATATAAGATATAAAAGGAGCTTGGGATGGGTTCTCAATTTAGATCCCTCCAGAACCATACTGTAAAAAAGAGGAACGAAAACACTTCTTATAAAAACAGCTGATTGGTAATGTGTATCAGCGCTGTGGAGGAAAAGATAAACTGCCTAATTCATACATTCCAAATCTAAAAAAACAGTTTCCCTTGGAAAAAAGTAATAAAGGCCATTTTTTCAACCACAAGAAGACTTTAGGAAAAAGGTTTCTGTAACAAAAGAATTTTTTTTTTTTTTTAACCTCTCAATACCCACCACGTTCTAAAGCGTTTAAAAATAATAATACACTGGTGAAAAGTTTACCAATGCAGACATGTTAGACATCATTGGAAAGCTTAGATTCTCCATAATTCAACCATCTAGTGCATTTTATGGACACAGAAAGCACCAAAGCACAATTAACACAGATATAGCAGCATGTCAAAATGTACCATGACAAAGCAGCCACAACATGCAAGCATGTTTTTATTACTGCTGTTCAAAAAAAGACCTTTTATTTTCCAGAATAAAAAACAAAAACTTTGCAAACTTTTCATGTTTGAACTGATGCAGCTTGGGCTTCGTTGCAGCTTGGGTATTTTACTCACCCAATTTTCATGTATATATTCAGAAACTAGAAGGTGTTAGCTTTCAAATAACATATCACACATGTAATTTGAGCTTACGGTTCCTCAGTTATTTGCTTTTCCATTTGCAAAAAAGGCGAGAATTTCCCAAAATGAGGTGGATATTAAGAGGTTATAATAATTCCTTTAAACTTCAGATTTACAGAATTTAAGACACTCAAAATTTAAAGTTAACTCAGATTTTAAACAGCCTATCTGAGATGAGGTGTTATAATTTGGTTCTTTATGAATAAAATACACAGAATTTTCATCCACACTTATCCAAAGCGGTGCTGGTGCCTATCTCCAGCTGTCAATGGTTGAGAGGTGGGGTACACCCTGGACAGGTCCCCAGTCCATCGCAGGACAAAAAAATATTCATGCACACACTCACACTTAAGGAGAATTTATAGAAGCCAATTAACCTAAAAGTCATGTTTTTGGACTGTGGAAGCAAGCTGGAGTACCCAGAGAAAACCCACACATGCTCAGGGAGAACATGCAAACTCCATGCAGAAAGACCTCAGGCTGGGAATCAAACCCAGAACCTTCTTGCTGCAAGGAAGCAGTGCTACCCACTGCACCACTGAGCAGCTTCTATGAATTTCTCAAATATCAAAATAGTATTGTTAAAACAAGAGAGATTTTGACATAAATTCAATCAGGATTTTGGTTACTTTATGAATCTATTGAAGGCATCTTAGAGGGCCTGGAAGAAAGCTGTAAATTGTGTTAGGTCTGAAATATTGATACACCATATGGCAACATTCCCATGTTCTTTATTTCAAAAGCAGAAACAAAGACGTAGTCCACAGTACTGAAAACAAAGAATCTTTCAGATTAAAATTGGGGACCAGGGAGTCAGATCTGTCTGTGGGTGTTGTTTATTTTGCAGACAGGAAATCTCCAGTGAGGTCATTGCTTTGGGTAGTACCTCAGTCGCCCAGTAGATGGAGCAGGACTCGGGTTTTTTTTTTATCCTCAGGAGTTTGAAGCATTTCTCTTCCACTCTGCATGACTGAGCATTGTTGGTATCTCAGATGCCGCTAATTTCATATTGTCATCTTCTGATTGTAATAACTGACTTCAGAAAAACAGCCAAAATAAAATAAACCATATCAAAAGGAAGCCATATATGTGTCCTTGTATTTTTAGAAGCAGATGATAAAAATGGAGAACTTCTACAACTTGGCGTATTTTAAACAGAGGACTGGTTTTACCTCATCTCCAACTCATTAGAAGGGGAGGAGGTCAAAGAAAGGTCTGTGCTGGGGTAGTTCTGACACTGCAATGTGTGTGGGAGTGTGTTTATGTGTGCAGGAGGTTACTTTGCTTTTTTAAATTATGCAAAAAGCATGAGCTTTAAATCAAAGTTAGAAATTACTGTTTATTTGAAAGGTAGATTAATGCACAGTGATAACAATGAAGAAGAGGAACACTTCTTTTTAAGTCAAATCAAGGGATTTAAGTCTGATCTTAAGTTAACTGTATGCTAAATCAGATTTTTTTAATGTTTTTTTCATAAACTAATAAAATAATAACAGAATAGTGAGCAAATAAAGGATTTACAAACCCTAATTAGTGTGAATATTCATCTTTTGCTTTAAAGGGTTTCATTTCAATTTCAGTTCAGTTTATTTCTATAGCACCAATTAACAACACATGTCATCTCAAGGCACTTTATAGTTCAACCAGATCATACAGTGAAATTGATTCAAAGTTTTCTATCAAAGGAAAACCAGTTGATTTTTTCGACTCATAAGCTCGAAGGCAATCCCTCACACCAAGCATGCGTGTAGCGACAGTGGAGAAGAAAAACTCCCTTTTAACAGGAAGAAACCTCCAGTAGAACCAGGCTCAGTGTGAGCGGCAATCTGCCGACTGGAGTTCAAGGAGACACAAGCAGACATGTATAGGTATAAATACACTTTATAAACATTGACATTTCAGTCATTATTTCTGAGTTATGATCTTTTCTCTCAGCCATGCAGATTCAAATCGATTCAAATCGATACAGTTTTATGAACATGAATTAACCTTCCCTTTATGCTTCACAGAGACAGCACAACCTTGTAATCATCAAGCTTCGGGCAACTTTCTGTATACAAGTTTGGCCATCTTTATTTTGAAAAGCTCAATTAGACTTGGTTTCTTTTGGTTTGAGGTACGTAATAGAAGGAACATCACATTGTGTTTGTGATTATTTTCTCAATCGATGACCCAGCTGTGTCCAAATTTCAAACAAATCAGACAAACTTTGACTTTTAGAGAAAAGACAATAGTTTAGAAATCAGGAATGAATCAAGAACAAATCAATAAATCAATCATGTGTTGTTTATAAAATTCTTTACACACCCAAAGTGAAGTTCTGTAAAGTAAAAACAAAATTCAACTTTTACAGTGACTAATACAATCAGAGCACGGTGAAATAAAAACCAGCCTGACTGTTCTGCTAATCTGGAATTAAAAGCCATATTAAAGAAATGAGTTTTCAATTGAGATTCAAAATCCTTGAAAATACCAGTAAATCTAAAAGTAAAGTGATTGAGGCATGCAAGCAATACTAAAACACTTCAAATAACACTCATACTGTAATCATCAATTTTCTGTTTGCACTTTGCTTCTCTCCATTTTCTGTAAATGCAGCTTTTCTCTTTTGCATTATGTTTTTTTTTTTTTTTTTACTTTTTAATGTGTTTTCTGTATTAGGCAAACGTTTGTGCTTTAGTCTCATTTTTGTGATTGGATTTCTTGTTTTATTTATTCTATATTTATGTATTTGCACTCCATATTCTGGGATCCTTGCAACAGAGAAATGTGTTGGCACACAAGAGGAGTCCTAGGAATATAAAAAATCAGGAGATTACCTGTCCTCAGAGTTCTACTGGGAATATTGTTTAAGAGCCCTGCTAAGCAAGGACGGATCTAAAGACCTAGAAATTAAAAAACAACAGTAAATAATAAAAAAATAAATTCTTAAAGGAGCATAGGCATATGACTTTTCATATGCCAGTGCCTTACTCTGGTTGCACACTAAGATTACCACTTCCTATTGGTGTATTATTTGCTATTTTGGTGTTTAAAGTCTTGTTTTCCCTCAGCACAAATAAATCTTTTATGTCACTATCACTGGAATCTAGAAGAGTTTTTAAGATCAGGTTAAATTCAGGGCTCATATGCACTTACCAGGAAACAGCATTTTAATGTGTTTTATAGGCATTCATAAATTCCTTTGAAAATATTTTAGGCTGTAACTTTTCCTGTCCTTACACAGTTATGAGAACAGTCTATGTTCACTGTTTTTCTATTTCTTAGTAAACTGATGTCTAAGCTTATTTAGCATGTGTTACCTATGCTGGATGTTTTACTGGTTTGTGAATCTTTTTCTTTTTGTATAACATTAACAGGCCAGGATGGCGGATAAAATTAGCCCAAGTCTTAAATCTGGCATATTTACAATTGTCCCTCCCTTTTTTCTAAATAAATAAAAAACAAGAATAAAAGGAAGAAAATACTACCCATCGCTCAAGCACGGTGGTGGTAGCATCATTTAAGGCATAATTAGGAAGGGGAATCCACTTGGAATTGTTCAACTGAACTCAAAGGCAGATGGAAACCTGAATAAATTTGAAGTTCCAGAGTAATGATGAATGATTTTGAAATGGTACCGACCGCAGTCATGCTTTGAATAACAGTTAATAAACTTTGCCAGTCTTATATATATATATAAAAAAAAAACTAATTTCCAGCCAGACATATTTCAGGATTGTGATCATAGACATTCTGGACTTGTCACCAGTTCACAACAGGCATAGAATACAGAGAACAGACACGTTCACAGCTCACTGGAACTTATTAGGACTTGCTAACCAACATGCAAATTTTTGAAGTTAAAAGGAATTTGAAGGTTTGGTGAGGGGTAAATAACCTGCATGCACAGACAGAACATCCAAACTCCTCACAGAAAAGCTTTGCTGGGAGGAAAACTGGCTTCACTTTGCAGACCTACAGTACATAGAACATGCAGGGTGTAAAAACACCTTAAGGAGAGTTCATGTAAAAAGGAAAAAAAAAAAAAAAGAGTTTTCTTAGAAAAACAGCAGGACTTCACTCGGTGGAGGCCATTCATTCATTACGTTTTTTTAAGCTTCACAAATTCCCTTGAACATGTGTAAACTACTGTAAGGCAGACTGGAGGCTTTTTCCCCTTCACTATAAAACACCAACTATTAGTAAAAATGAACACATAAAGCTGAGGAATGGGCACACGTGCCATCTCCCCTACTGCTTTACACACTCAGGATGTCAGTACTAGATGAGTAATGAGCACAATGCTGCTGCCTATTAGAGGATATAAGCAGTGGAGTTTAGAGCATCATTGACAAACTAGATCCGATAAATTCTGTGTCAGGGTTATGTCAAACATTTAGCTTTTTCCAACATTCTGCCACAGATGGAAAGCCATAGAGACCTGATGTTATCCAAAATCCTAAACAAGATCCAGCTGTACACGTCATCGTTTTTATAAAAATAATTTTTACAAACAGACTGGAAAGTTTGGGTTTCAGTGGCGATAACAGACTCAAGAATATCATCGTAATGTTTCAGTTTTTGTAACCTTCACCATTTATTTGGCTCAGATGATACGACTTCCAAATACAGGCAGCTGTTTCACAGGGGAAAAAATTTCAATAATCAGACAGGTTTTAAAAAAATCCATCAGGAGCAAAAGACAAGAAAATGAGCAGAAAATACAGATATGCGCCTCAGGAGAAAATGAACTCATCAGGCAGCCATCAAGTGAATAAAATACACTTTTACTAAGAATAACACAGTCTTCTAAACCGATATGTGATGGTTTGTTCTGAATTTAACAGCATTCTGAAAAAACACAAACAAACTTAAATACAATTTGAATTTTAGTTCCTTATTGGAGTTCAGAAACAAAGTAGAACTCTTATTTTCCTCCAATGAAAGCAAGAACCTTTTTGACACCCCCCAAAGGTGTGATTAAAGTAAGTCGACAAAAGTGCTTTTCCAAAGCTGGAATCCAAACCAGTAAGAAGCATGAGTAACGCCTCCGTTTCAGACAGACTAAGCTTGTGTGTCTGCCACCATGAGCGGGGAAACTGAGTAAAACTGTGATGTGGCGACTCAGAGCTAACGGTAAATGTGTGGTGAAGGATGCTGAGCAGTGGCAGCGTTGTCAGACATCTACAAAGCCCTGCAACAGCTTAAATACAGCTTGAACCTTTTTACAGTTGGTCCCAATACAACCACTGGCTGGAAAAAAGCACCATTACTTAATGAGATGTGATGGACTAATTTAAGGGACCGTGTATTTGAAAATGGAAGAAAAAGGACATATAATGCTCTCTTTTTTTTTTTTTACAATAAAATATCAAAAGATGTGGCATACATTCATAATTAGCTTCCTTTAACATCTTTATATAAAATTGCTTTTACTTAATATATAAAGTTCATAAGTGTGTAATTTAATCTCAGTATCAATAAAGCTGTTCTGTGATGCTTTGAAGGTTTGTTAGACAAGTCCAGTTAACATGAAAATGAAGAGTCAACGCAGACAGGTCAGTGTTGGAGATGTTTAATGGA
This sequence comes from Cyprinodon tularosa, assembly GCF_016077235.1. NCBI lineage: Eukaryota > Metazoa > Chordata > Actinopteri > Cyprinodontiformes > Cyprinodontidae > Cyprinodon > Cyprinodon tularosa. The sequence continues at coordinate 643,407 of NW_024038897.1, read as the reverse complement.
AGGTTAGGCAAAAAGAAAAAAAGAAAAACACAACAAAAGAACACAAATAAGTAGTTCTAAACCATGTAGCATATAGATTATGTTCAGTCCGTCACCACCTATACAAATCTATTTAGGAGTCCCTGTAAATTGACTGTCCAGGAAAGGGAAGCAGCAATCGTGGAACCAGATGTCCTCATTATCTCCACAGATCCACAGCTCAAGGTGGGAAAATGAGCTGACGGGACAACTGTTAGCCATATTATGCAAACCCACCATTCACTCAGATTTCATCTGTATACAGTAGAATTGGTAAAAAAAAAAAAAAAGAACCATAGCGGTAGAGCCAAAAATAATGTTTGCAATTGTCACAGCAATTTTGGCAAAACACATTAGATTTGAAGATGCTTTGAACATTTACATATAAAATGTTATGCAATAAGGGAAATCAAGGATGCAAGTCAGCCTAAACATAGCATTGCCCAAACAAGGGGGTGGCAGCATCATGCTGTGGAGATTCTTTCCTGCAGGAGGCAGAAGAAAGCCTGTGATAATGCAGCAGGGAAACTGTTAAAGCTAGGTTTATACTCGACGCATTGAACAAGGCTGGAGGTTTTGCATGCCAGAAATGACAAAATTGTGCTGTTCCTTCCTTTAAGCATAGGCTCTGTGAGCTGCTGCAGCGTGAGGTTGTGCAACTTTTTTTCTTTTCTGAATTAGCATAGACCACCTGCAAACCTCATTCAAGATGGGGGAATTCAAAGGAGCCCCTGGAGAAAAGGTTCCTCTGTACTAACATCAAATGTCCAAGAAGTTTGAAGTGACACAATTTAATTGAAGTCTATAAGTACAAACAAGTATTTTGATTTCTGTTTCATTGAGTTCTAGAGTAAAGTAAGTCTGGAACAACAACCTGCAGTATGTAAAGCCATCAACTTTTATTTGGTAAAGCAATTTTTTTTAAACCTTTTATTTTGAAGAGATCCATCTGGGCTTCACAGACAGGCTGTGTTCCCCCAGCTTTATGTATTTCTGTGTGCAACTGGTGAACACTTCATCTTCTTTGTCTCTAGCCCTCAGTTTAATTGTTTTCAAGTGCCACAAACTAATCATCATGATTGTTTAGAATACTGCACACGGCCATTTTGGAACTTTGACGTTACCTGTGTCTGAACGTCCGCCCTAATCACTATATAGGGCACTATATAGTGGTTTCACCTTTTTAGATGAGTGTCCAAACATCTAGTGGACGGAAAAGTAATGGACTTGAAATTTCCCATAATGCACCATGAATTGGGACGCGTGATTGGGACAGTACAGGATTAAACATTAACGGGAGCAGACGGGAGCGGGAACAAACCAATAGTACCTAAAAAAAAAAACTAGGATCGATGCCAAAAAATAAAATAAAATAGAAAGAAAAAAATCCAGTACTGGCGCGGCGCCGCCATTTTGTAGTTTTTTTCCTTGAAGCCTACACTATAATGCGAGTCAAAAAAACTACACGACCCAAAAACCAACAGTGCTTCCGCTCTGAGTTTTTCACCCGCGCTCAAAAAAAAAACAAGAATGGGAGTGGTGCAGGAGCGGGAGTAATTCTGAATGGGAGCGGGATAGGAGTGGGAGTAATTTCACCAGGAGTGGACGGGACACAATTTTTTTCTGTGGGAGTGGGACGGGACAGGAGTGAAAATTCACTCCCGTGTCAGTCTCTACTATATAGTACCCACCACATATAGTGACTGAGGGTGTTAGGGGTTAGATGTTTGGACACAGCCGTTAACTGTTTCTTCTCTTTCTACTGTATTTTCACTTGTAATGTCGAGTACTGTGTTTTCCGAAAAATACTGCATCTATAGTTAGTTATTTCTATAGCTTGCACAGACCAGCTCAGCAACCCAACATGCAAACACAACTCAGCCTTAAGAGTCTGCAGAGGTTCTCCTTCCAACAGGACAGCCTCTTAAACATAGAGGCAAAATAGAAATTACAATTGAAGCTCCATCATTTTAGGAATTAGATCTATGCCACAGGTTTAGGTTCCCTGAAGATAAATTGGCTAGGTTTAGTGAACGCTGTTAAAATAAGCACTGAGCACAGGTTCAATCCTTTCAGCACTCCCTGGCCTGTCCATGTGTGAAGCACTCCTCGTTCATAGGGACTAAATATAACAATGTTGAAAGCCAGTTATATTATTTGCTAGCACACAAAATTTCAAAAGACAATTTTACAGCAATGATGAGTTTTCCAGTTGATATATTAAGTTTCTAGCTTCAGATCTTTCTTGAGGGTACAATGATGCTAAGAATCATTGTACATTGTCCGTATATTCTTATCCAAGGCCTGTTGAATTACTGCCAAATAGCTGTGCAAAATGAAAAAGATGAGATGTCAATATTTACTTGTTGCCATGGAGCCAGTGGTCTATAAACAGACAAAAACGGGATCATGTCGAAGGGCTACAGTGTGAATCATTTAAATGGCAAATTATGATATCCATTTCTGTCACTGTAGTTAGAGTTGGAGAAATTGTGAAAATGTTGAACATGGACATAGATTCATATCTGAAACAGAAGTGTTGAGTGTGCATGAGCTCACAAAGAGTCGGCACCAACATGAAAGCCCCAGAGCTGTCTCCCCTCACAGAATGGTAATAAAACCCAACATGCTGTGTGGTAGGTTTCCTTTACATCATTCTTTTCAGCCAACTCGACAGTATTTCCTGCAAACGTAAGGAGCCAGCTCGCCAAGAACATCAGCACGTTTTTGAACGAGCTTTTACCTTTTGAAAAAGACCCGATTTAGACATCTTCGGGCTGTCTGGAGAATTTGCAACCACTAATATCAGATCGGGGATAATCTTGTGTCAGAACCACACACAACGCTGCCGCATTTTCAAGCAGCTGACAAACAGGAAACGCTTTGGATCATCTGTGTCAAAATAACACCGTCGGATGCTCTAAACATGTTGGTTGGATTGAAGCTGTTGTGTGAGTTTCTGTCCCTGCTTGGCTTTTTATGTGAGTGAGAAACTGACATCATTCCCACAACGCTCACCGCAGTAGATCCTTCTATCCTGCTTCCCGGTCTGCCAGCCAAGTCCTGTTTCCTACCATTACTCCTAGCGATATGTACGGTAGAGGAAAAAGGAAAGGGGGGGATGCTTGTATCAAATCAACATTTGGTTGTTGCAAATGGAAAAATGGAAAGAGGTAGAATGGCAACCACATGCGGGGCCCTCGGAGCTAAAGTCTCAAAGCTTCTGTTCAGGAGTTGGTTTTACATTTCATTTCTTTCACATCAGTCCAGAAAACACAGGAGACCACAACTGTCAGATTTCTATGGCTGTTCCAAAGCCTCACGCTCATATTTAGTTTCAAAGAAAATAGCTTTCCAGACTCAACTGAGTGATAAGTATTAACGGAAGGTACAAGAAACCCACAGTTGTGTTATCATGCCAACTTTACCTTTTAAATCTCTAATATTCATAACTTGTATAATACAACACACCAGTAGATGGAGTTTTCCAGTTTTTTTATGCAATCTTGTGCTTTTACTTCCACCATTAGACTGCCAAGCAGCTCCACAAATCAGAAGATTATTTAACAGAGTGAGAGTTAAATGCACAGTGTAATATTCAATCCATCATATGATAAATGAGAGATTAGACACAGCTACAAACCCTCTAAAATATGTATGTATCTATATTGTCAAAGGAAAGCATCATTTAGGGATGTGAGGGATTGCCTTTGAGTCAATGAGTCGATGCAATCAATTGGTTTTCCTTAGATAGAAAACTTTGAATCAATTTGACTGGATGTTCTGGTGAACTGTAAAGTGCCTTTGAGATGTTGTGAATTGGCACTATATAGATAAACTGAATTGAATTGAATAATTTATAGAAAAACCCAAGAAGTTCAAGGTAACTGGATGATCAGTGTGCACAACTCCAAATAAAGAAAAGTAAAGATAGAAGAATGTAGGGTGACCAGATAAGGTTGGCTGAAATCCGGAACCAGGCATGCACGGGTGGGTAGGCTGACTTACATGTACAGTAATAAAAAATATCATTTTCCAAGCTTTTCACATCTAGGCCTATGCTATTCAAGTCTTTAGTAGCCTATATTAATCAGATGTGATCTGATCTGCTGGTGGGTGACACAGTGAAATACGGATGTTATCTCAGCAGCAGCAAATTTATCTGTGTCATCCTTTTTCTTAAAGAAAGAAGACACCAGCTTGTTTCTTTGCACTGTTGTGGCATTTATACAGAGTAGTTTACTACTAGCATGCAATTCACATCCAACTCTCCTCCATGAGATATGCCAAACTCTTTTCTGCACAGTTTACAGAAAACCTTCCATTTATCTGTTAATGAATTGGTAATCCATGACATTTCCTCTCCTATTCCTTCCTGTTCCTGCATTGTTGCTTCTGTTTTTTACTTGCAAGGTGGGGCTCTTCATCTGCCATGTCGCTATCATCAGTGAAAGTGAAAATTCACGCCGCTCATTATTTGCGCTTACTGTTGCAATCAAATGGAACTAGAATGTCAAGAAAGATAGCAAAGATAGCAAAATAACAAAAAAAAGATAACAAAATAGCAACATTGTAGCCGGGGCGGCACGCAACACTTAACATACTATATTTGGGGATATGCAAGACGCCTCTCTGCGGCACAGGCGGCAGTAGCAAATAGTTTGAGATGTGTACCTGGGCCTAAAAAGTTATTTTTTTGCGTAAGTTTACATTTCAGGATGCGCACAGCCAGATTCGGGATTTTGGGGCAAAAGCTTAGAATTCGGGACTGTCCCGAATATACTGGGACATCTGGTCACCCTAGAAGGACGGTTAAAAAGAATATCCCAAAACAAAAAGCAGATGAAGGCTTGAAAATACTCAACTTTAGAGTGCTGCACAGATTTTACACCTCAGGTGATTGAATCTGTTAGCATTAATTTTAAGACACAAAAAATGGCATTCTGGTCAGGTAAAAGCAAGATTTTACTGTGCTTGTGGAAGTATCCTACCATGGGGCTTATGTTTCTCATTTGATCAGAGTTGCCATGAAATACTGGGCAACACTGGATGAAGCTGTAAAAAAAAACCCCCGTTATATTTGGATAGAGGACACCCATCTCTCTGCAGGCTCTAGCATACAGCAAGCCAGAGATGAAAAGAAGAGTGGAAAACAAAGCAAAATACACAACACCAAACAAAAGGTAGCTCAATGCTCTATTGATATCCCAGTGAGTCAATAAAACTACTGATGATAACTTTGTTTGAGCACCTGTGCAATGTTCCCCTCCATCACCGAGATAAACATTCAGCAGAACTTCCAAGGTTTTTCCCGAGGATATTTAGTCAGACGCAAAGTTGCTTTGCTAATCACTCTGCAGAGATTTACGGTCCAGACAGTGCAGGTAATCGTCTACCGTGCTTCAGTTATTCCTCTGAAAACAGCAACCATGCTGTGCACGGCTGATGTTAGAAAAAATTGTTTCTGTGCCAGTGCTTCAGGCTAAGATGTAGCATCCAAAGAAAACAACACAATTACACGGTAGATGCTTCATTACAAGGCAAAATTAAAGTATTTTTTCTAAATTAAGCAAAGTGCTCTCTTTATATCTCCATCTCCTGGTTAACAAGAAAAACACACAGACACAACAAGTGTAGAATGAATGTAGAAATAAGCTTTAAGAGATCAGCTCTTCATGACCACGTGTCCTAAGATTGAGGCAAAAACATTAAACTGCATTCCCAGCTTTTAGCCAGATTCCTTGCCAGCCCAAGTCTGTAATCACACAGTTGTAAAAGGACTTTTTAAAGCTCAAGTTGTTCATTAAAAGAGATTTCCACAGCTGGACTTAAATTTCCAGACATCAAGTTTTGACAACTTGCAGATAAGCTTTAATGCATACATTCTGTATCTTCAGTATGATCAACATCAAGCTGTAACTTGCAGGCTGTAGCTCTCATTCCTCCTTCCTCATAGGATATGATGGAGCCAACACTGTCATTAGTAGCTCTAAAGCACAGATGTGAAGATGTTAACAATGCACACAACAGCTGGAACATAAAAATGGTCATTTTATCTGAAGGTAAATGCAGATAAATGTTACAAAATTATAAATACATTTAATGATTTAAAACGGAATTTATTTGCCTTGAGAATGTATTTTGTTGCACTGGAAATTCAATCTGTCTATTTTTACTTTCAGTTCTATAATTCAATTTCAGTAAGAAAATGCAGTCTTTTCAGGCAACAAGTTGCTTAATCCAAAGATTAATCAAATACAGATTCATGGCTTGAAAATTCACTTTAGGTTAAACTTAATTTAACTGCACTTCAATTAAATTTTCAATTCAGTTTATTTATATAATGCCGCTTCACATCTCAAGGCACTTTACAGTTCACCAGATCATCCAGTCAAATTGATTCAAAGTTTTCTATATAAAGAAAACCAGTTGATTGCATAGACTCAAAGGCAATCCCTCACAGTAAGCATGGTTGTAGCGACACTGGAGAGGAAAAGAGGAAGAAACCTCTTTAAAAGGGAAACCTCCTTTAAAGAGGAAGAAACCTCCAGCAGAACAAGGCTCAGTTTGAGCGGCCATCTGCCGAGGCCGACAGGGGTTCAAGGAGACAGAAGCAGAGATACAAAAAGCAACTATAAAAGGCAGCCCTGTCTATGAAACACACAGCCAGGCAGACGAGCTCCGAGCCAGCTCCCATGTTAGAGGATGAAGAGAGAACATCCAGCCATTCACATTCAGAGAAACAGGACTACACTGGAAAAATAGGCCGATCTCCAACATCTATAAACAAAGGTGTTGATGGCAGCAGCACAGCTGATATTTGTCTCCAGGATGGTGTCACAGTCATCCTGTGACACCATTTGAGCTGAAGCACTGTAGCATTCATGAGCTTGCTCGTTATCATAACTGTGTCATTCACCATGCCAAACATATCAAAGGGGAAAGAGAACTACATAATAGCGGCAGTAGACAATGATAACTTTGTTAATTTAGCTTAGGCTATAGCTACAGATAGTGTTAACCAACAGCCATCCCTTATTTTTAAATAGTACTTCTTATGCATCATAATTTGATATAATGAATGACATCTACAAAGCTAATGCATGCTCCTTTGCAACAGCTTAAAACAGCATAAAGCAAATATAACCTGATGTGAAATCTCAATCTGTGAATCTGTGTTTGATTACTTTGTTGCTTAAAGGCCCAGTTGTCTGACACAAAGGTTGAATCCCATCCTCTAACTATCAAGTGTCACTTGCAATAAAGTCAAACTCGCAGCTGTGGAAGGGGCATTGATTGAAGAGAATGGGACAGTTTCTTCCCCACAATGGAAAAGGAAAGCAGTCATTGCTAAGGCAACACAGAGGCCGTGTTCCATTGTGCGCCCTAACCCTTTAATCCATCCATCCATCCATCCATCCATCCATCCATCCATCCATCCATCCATCCATTTTTTGCACGCTTATCCCAATTGGGGTTGTGAGGGGTGCTGGTGCCTATCTCCAGTAGTCAATGGGCAAGAGGCGGGGTACACCCTGGACAGGTCGCCAGTCCATCGCAGGGCAAACCCCTAAATCCCTCAATCATTATATAAAGCGGGGACTAGTGGACTTTATGGTGAACTCAGTTCAAAGAACATTCGGAGAGATGATTACTACCTTTCACTCCCCGTTGGTCATGGGACTCCCCGCACAACAAATCCCATGATGACCAAGGATGATCACTCATTTTCAAGGTGCATTATGGGAAATTTCAAGTCCACTAGTTTTTCATCCACTGGATGTTCAGACAGTCATCGTAATCACTACGAAGTGCCCTATAAAGTGGTTAGAGTGGAAATTTGGACACAGTTAGTGACACCCATGGCTGTAGCTCTGTGGCACAGGGTGACATAAAATCAAACATTTGTCCCTTTCTTAAAACAAATGTATACGGTCAAATAAAACTATTTTAAAAGGACCTTCCCTTTTAGAATTAATTATGATTTTTTTCTTATACCTAACTTGGGATTTTTCATCTGTGTGATAAGGATGCAGCAAGCCTATGAAACATTTACATTTCCTCTACCACCAGACCGCTGTTACACCTGCTGCCTAATACTGAGCCTGCACTGATGCAGACTCACTATTTAAGGGCTGAAAGGTCCACTCGCCCTAACCACTACATGGTTTGGGATGGCACTTAATGTGGCAGACCATCTGTGGAAAACCCGCAAACAGAGGGTTAATGCTCAGGGTTGGTGCTTAGGGGCCAGTTTGTGATTGGGCCAAAGAAATTGAAGTTTTAAACTGAAATTGAATCATAAGGCAAGGCAAGGCAAGGCAAGGCAAGGCAAATTTATTTGTATAGCACAATTCAGTACAAAGACAATGCAAAGTGCTTTACATGATTAAAATACAGGAAGATAAAACATTGAATCAAAGCAAGTAGGAAAAAATAAAAAACAAATAAAATAAAATAAAAAATGCAGAAACAAAAAAGAATATTAAAAACAGTTGGATTAAAGAAAACATGTTTTTGTTGAATTGTTTAACTGGAACAGTCGAAGGCAATCCTAAACAAATGTGTTTTTAGTCTTGATTTAAAGGAACTCAGGCTTTCCGCACTTTTACAGTTTTCTGGAAGTTTGTTCCAGATAAGTGGAGCATAGGAACTAAATGCTGCTTCTCCATGTTTAGTTCTGGTTCTAGGTATGCAGAGCAGGCTGGAGCCAGAAGACCTGAGTGGTCTGGAGGGTTGATACACTGATAGCAAGTCTGTGATGTATTTAGGTGCTAAGCCATTCAGAGATTTATAGACTAACAGAAGTATTTTAAAGTCTATTCTCTGAGATACAGGGAGCCAGTGTAAGGACTTTAGAACTGGGGTGATGTGCTCTACTTTCTTAGTCTTAGTGAGGACACGGGCAGCAGCGTTCTGGATCAGCTGCAGCTGTCTGATCCACTTTTTAGGCAGACCTGTGAAAACACCGTTGCAGTAATCAATTCGACTAAAAATAAACGCATGGATTAGTTTTTCCAGATCATGCTGAGACATTAGTCCTTTAATCCTGGAAATGTTCTTCAGGTGATAGAAAGCCGACCTTGTAATTGTCTTTAAATGCTTTTGGAGGTTCAAGTCTGAATCCAGCACTACACCTAGACTTCGGGCCTGATCAGTGGTTACTAGCTGAAGCGACTGAAGCTGTGTGCTAACTTTAGATCTCTCCTCTATTGGTCCAAAGATTATTACTTCAGTTTTGTTTTTATTCAGTTGAAGAAAATTATGGCACATCCAGGCATTGATTTCTTCTAAGCATTTCCTCAGTGCTTGAATTGGTTCATAGTCACCTGGTGACATGGTGATGTAAAGCTGTGTGTCGTCTGCATAGTTATGGTAGCTGATGTTGTTGTTTTTTATTAACTGAGCAAGAGGGAGCATGTAGATATTGAATAGGAGGGGACCCAGAATGGACCCTTGGGGAACCCCACATGTGATTTTTGTCATCTCTGATGTAAAGTTGCCTACTGACACAAAAAAGTCCCTGTCCTTTAGGTATGATTTAAACCAGTTGAGAGCTGTACCAGAGAGGCCGACCCAGTTTTCCAGGCGCTCTAACAGGATGGAGTGATCGACAGTATCGAATGCTGCACTGAGGTCCAATAGTACCAGCACTGTGGTTCTTCCGCAGTCTGTATTTATACGGATGTCATTAAACACCTTGATAAGGGCAGTCTCTGTACTGTGGTGAGCACGGAAACCTGACTGGAACACGTCAAAGCGGCTGGTCATATCTAAGAAAGTGTTTAACTGTTGAAACACTGCTTTTTCAATAATCTTACTGATAAAGGGGAGGTTTGATATGGGCCTGTAGTTCTGGAGTAGTAGTTTGTCTAAACTGTTCTTTTTCAGCAGTGGTTTGATATTTGCTGTTTTTAGGGACTGCGGGAAAACACCTGACAGAAGGGACGTGTTTATTATCTGTGTCAAATCAGATGCTATGACAGGTAAAACTTTCTTAAAGAAAGCTGTGGGTAGAACATCAAGGCAGCAGGAGGAGGAACTTAGCTGCTGAATGATTTCCTCTAAGCTTTTATAGTTTATTTGGCTGAATTGGGACATTTGGCCAAGATCAATTCCAGTTGGAGACAACTTTGGTACTGAACTTGATATGGATGTATAAACTGATCCTCTGATCTTTAGGATTTTCTCAGTAAAGAAATTAGCAAATTCATTGCAGGCCCGGGTGGAGTGGAGTTCAGGAGCCACGGACACAGGAGGATTTGTTAGCTTGTCGACTGTGGCAAATAAAGCGCGAGTATTATTAATGTTCTTGTTAATGATTTCAGAGAAGAAAGATTCTCTTGCATTTTTCAGTTGTAAGCTATATCTGTAAAGTCTCTCTTTATAGATGTCATAGTGAACCTGGAGTTTCGTCTTTCTCCACCTGCGTTCAGCTTTACGACACTCCCTTTTTTCACTTCTAACTGCTGGAGCACTTCTCCAAGGAGATTTTTTCTTACCGGAAAAGACTTTCACTTTAATTGGAGCAATGCAGCTAATGATGTCTGAGACTTTAGACTGAAAGTTATCTACTAGCTCTTCTACTGAGTTGCACCCCAAGGTTGAAGTAGCAGAGTAAGCTTGAATAAAAGTTTCTGTGGCATTTTCCTTAAAGGTGCGTTTTCTTATGATGTCTCTTTGGCTAAATGAGTCACTGGAAATGATGCCCTCAAAGGTAACAGAAAAGTGATCGGATAGGGCAACATCAGTAACGCTGACTTTAGAAATCTTCAGACCTTTAGTGATGATCAAGTCTAAAATATGTCCCTGTTTGTGTGTTGGTTCTTTAACATGTTGAGTTAAACCAAAGTTTCTAAGTGTGTCACACAGTTCTTTTGCACTTCTGTCTTCAGGGTTGTCAACGTGAAAATTAAAGTCTCCCACAATAATTAAACAGTCATAATCAACGCATATCACAGACAGGAGGTCACTAAAATCATTAAAAAAGTTTGACATGGACTTAGGAGGCCTGTAAACATTTAGAAACATAGTTCGTACCGGGCTCTTTACCTGCAGAGCCAAATGTTCAAAAGAGTCAAATTTTCCCAAAAACACCTTTTTAAATCATAGGCCTGAATGTAAAAATAGACAAATTACGTTTTTTGTTAATCAAAATACAATTTCAAAGCAGGTGAATTCAGTTCAAAGCATTGCATTCAGTTTCAGTAAAGTAATATTTAAGTTACATCTATGCAGAGTCAGTCAATTCAAATTCAGTTCAAAATTCATTACAATTTTTAGCCAATAAAGCTGGGGTCTTCAACATTTTCCAGGCCAAGGACCCCCAAACTGATGGCGAGATAGAGCAGGGACCCCCTAATTATATGTATTGTATGAAATTGTGTTATATCAAACTGGTCCTATAGTCACTCTATTACAGATGGAGTAACGTAACAAAAGTAATTTCTACCTGCCATTATTAGTATTTCTGATTCTGATTCCTGGTTGATGGGACAGGTGTTGTGAATGGAACAGTGCCCAGCTTGAAAGAGCTCCTGTGTGTCGCTGAGTCTGTTCATTGATTACTGAAAGACATCTTCTGCCTCCATTTATCTGTTTACTACAGTGTGTTGAATTAATGTTAATGTGGATTTAAAGACATTTAATGTGGAAAATTAGTGGGGAAAAAAGTGGGAAATAACAAAAAAAGTCAAAATCAACCCAAACACTCGTAAACCCCCGTGCAGTACCTCCTTGCACCCCCTAGGGGCCGCGGTTGCGGACCCCCTGCTGAGTATTTAGGCCCTAAAAGATCTAATGTGTCAGTTAAACTGCAAATATTTCTAATACTGGGGTTCTAGCAAAGAGGTTCTTTATGTTTGATTTAGACATAGTCACTGCCAAAACCTTGTATTTCTTGCTTATTATTTTCCAGTCAGGCACTCTATTGATCATCAAGAATATACAAACACAGACTGAAATCCGGGGTGGTGACATCAGTTATCCAATCCCTCTGTATTTGCAAACACAGAATTACCTCAGAAGAGAAGAACGAGCTGAACATAGGTTCAATGAAGCTGTGTGCGACCTCTTCTAAGAATCAGTCAACACTGTATGTTTTTTCAAAAAGCCTGAGGCAAATGAAAGACGGCGTCCCACGAGGTAAATTCTGTTTGCCTTGGCAGCCTTTCTGTTTAGTTATCTCTTGAATTGTAATCGTATTGAGGGGGTTTGGCTCTATTTTATAGTTTATATGTTACCAGTATAACTGACGCTGAGAGTTTCCTCCTGGAGCTGAGAGGACTAATGAGTCACTTCCAGAGAGGTTTGACCTCCTACAGTGTGACCCCAGGATGTGAGGTGGTACTAGAGGCGCTGACTGCAATTTCTCAAGGCCAGAACCTTGGGACTTGCTGTGGGGTGCAGCTGCAAGGCTTTAAGGCTTTCATATCAGCACAGACCATTTTATGCTTCTAGAAATCCAATATCTATTCATATTTAGCTTGTCTTCAATATTTTACAATCCACACTGGGCCAACAAATACTGAAGACTTATGAGACATGACAACATAATGGTTGTTTGGATGAAACATTCCTCAGGGCAACAGAATTGATCTAGACTGCTGTGTCTTCTTTCTTTGTTCTGTTGAACCACATTACATTCACAAGTAATCAGTCTGATGAGTATCTGAAATGGAAGACAGCTCTGGATAATCAAGCTGCACAGTAAAGTAATGATGTTGGAATGTTTGATTGTGAACCACCGGTTGCCTAAAACCTTTCATCAGCTCTAAAGTCAACATGGTGCACATATTTCTTCAAAATGAATGCATTTTGTTGCAAAACGTATGCCAGAAAGCTGATTTATTTTAAAATCCCATGCTACTTTATTAACTTCACATTACTGTCAACTACTGTGAGACAAATCTCCCAAAAAAAAAAATAAACATGGTAGTGAAGAACTTGCTCTCGCCAAGACATTGGAGAATTATTCAAAATGATAAACCATTACATGAAGAGTCTGCTAACTATATGCATCTCTGTTAAGGACGTGTAAAAAAAAACATTAAAGTGATTTAGATTCTATTCCCCGACAGATCTCTGTCAAGCTTTTCCCTCGATTATTACTGTTCCATTCTATGAACATTTGGTCTAGATCAGGGGTCTTCAACGTTTTCCAGGGCCAAGGACCCCTAAACTGATGGCGAGATGGAGCGAGGATCCCCTAATTATTTATATTGTATGAACTGATTCCTCATTGATGGGACAGGTGTTGTGAATGAAATGGTGCCCTGCTTGAAAGCGCTCCTGTGTGTCACTGAATGTGTGCATTGATGACTGAAAGACATCTTCTGCCTCCATGTATCTGTTTACTACAGTGTGTTGAATTCATGTTAATGTGTATATAAAGACATTTGAATTAGTGGAAAATGTTGCAGTGGGGAATATAAAAAAAGAGAAAGTCTAATTAACCAAAACTTTCGCGAACCCCATGCAGTACCTGTGTGGTCCCCCTAGGGGTCACGGACCCCCTGTTGAAGACCTGTCTAGATAAACAGGGATCATAGTTGACTCTGGTAGCTGTGCATAGCTCCAAGTTTCCACATTTTAAAAACTAAAATCTAAAAAGAGTGTTGGGAATTTGTGTTAAGCCCGTCTGTCACAACATCTCAGAGAAACAGCTGAGAGTCTTTACAGGTCTATAAACATCTAGTTCCTGAGGGTTTCACACATTTTTTCCTTTTTTTTGGAAAAAAAAACTGACAGATTACAAATGTTTGTCTTTTATAGCTTCTCCAGGGTTGCCTGGTGCTAACCTCCATCCATCTTCCAAACAACTCTCTCCTGTCCCCACATCTTTATGGCAGGATACCACTGCCACCAGGTTTCCTCCAATGGATGATGGTGTGTTTAGTATGAAAACGTTCAATTTCTCTGACCAGGACACAACAGGCTTTGGCAGAATATCTGCATTTAAAATGAAATTGACCTGATCTAGCAATCTAAAGGCAATAGATTATACAGCTTTTAAACTGGACTGTCAGAAAGAAAGATGCAATGGACCAATATTTGGAAAGCTGTGTTACACATTTCCTAATTTTCAGTGCTGCCTGAAGGTTGAAGATCATCTTAATGTTTATTCCATCATTGCTCACAGCTTCTGCCACTCACTGCACATTTTCTAGAGATTATCATTCATCTATCCCCACTGCTTAAATTTGACCGCAGTGATTAAAAATATTCCACTGTCAAAGCAAATTCTTCTCAACCAGGATGACACACCGCTAGTCCTTGATTTTATGAAACACATTCATTATTGGTAAGCCTATATAAGTCATGTAAACAATTATAAAGCCTGCAGCTGTTGTCAGCATGCATGTTTTTTGAGTTAAAGAGGAGAATTACTATTATTCTAAATTTGAAACATGGGACCTCTTATAGAATAAATATTAAAACACTGAAAATATGCATATGCAACTCGTATAGGCTTCCTTGCTTCCAAGTTTCAACCTGTACAATCGGTTTTAGGGTTAGAAAGGCTTTCCTTTTCTCTGACAATCCTCCATCACAGAAACGGTTTGGATCTCGAACACCCCTCTGTATTAAAGCCCAAACCAGGTGGGGCTGGAAAAGAGGCGAAAGGGTAAGAAATGATTTAGCCCAAAGCTACTGAGCCGCAGCTGTCACCAGCATAACAAAGAATGTACATGATATATGAAATGCTCATCTATAACCAAGATTAATTCCTTAAGCGGAAGACATCTGCTAGAAAAACTAGTTTTCAATCTTTACCTCTAAGACTGAAATGAAAAAGGCATCAGAGAATAAAACGTCAGTTTCAGGCAAACTCTGAAAGAACAGCAGTTACTTGTCTCATGTTCTGAAGGAAGAGGAATCAGTTAATCAAACTATAATAAATAGTAAAATCACAACATTTCTCATTAATCTACCTCTCATTTAAGGATTGTATTTAATCACTTGCTGCAGTGGAGGTAATATCCATCTCAAGATATGGCCTTTTACAGTAAGCGTGGAGTAGGCCTTGGTACAAAACGAAAACAAACAGACCTCTGTTTCTAACTGCAGAAGGTTTCTGTCGTGCAATTTCTTTGGTTTAAAGTCACTTTTATTGAAATGCCAGTGATCAGAGTTTTCTCTAAATGTACGTATATTATATGTAATGCTGCCCTGCCCTTCCCACTGCGTTTTAACACACTGCCTATAAACTGGCTGAAAGAAGGCCTCTACACTTTTGCTAATAATCCCAATGGGGAAATTAAATGTCGCAGTTACTTAGACCTGTGATGCCATAGAGTGAAATGACTCTCTTATTTGCTATTTATTATTTGAATGATTTCAGTCATGGCATTTAAAACTAAAGGAACCCCACCCATCTAACAAAACGCTGTTTTAAAACTGGCATGTCTGCTTCAGCAGTAGCCGAGAACAGGACGACTACCTGAGCAGATAGCTCCACCACTTGACCTGTTCAGCTTGCTATACTCTTGTTAGTGTAATGCAATGAAAAAAATACTTGGAAAATACCAATAGAACAGATATTTATAATATAATAAAATCCATAGAATTATTTCATAGATGGCTTAATGCTTATTTCGGATCTTATAAAGCTATCGCTGCAATAGGAACAAATGTAAAAAAAAAAGAAGAAGAAAGAAAACAAACATAAGAAACAGTAATAACATAATCATATATATTTCTCATTACATTTTATCAATTTTATTTGGAAAGAATATTCCTGCATCATGTAAAAACCAGTCAAATGCAACTGCCAATGCATTTTTGTAGTGATAGAATCTGTTCATCATATTAAAATAACGTCAAACACCATCAATATTTAGACCATTTACGCCTTCATCCTTTAAAACTACGCAAACACTAACAGTCTGGCCTTTTTTGTTTTGGTAAATACTAAAGATGATAATGTGTAAATAATGTGCTTCATTGACTGGGTGTTATTGAAAATAGAAAAGAAATAGCTTGTTCCAAGTTTGCAATAGTTCTTCCAAAGGAAGATGATTTATATTTTTATTTGAATACAAGATTTATCAATAATTCAGGTCCAGCTAAATATGATTTTGGGGCAAACCCAAGACTCAAATTTATCAGAGGAGTTTGAAAGAAACTTGCTAACAGGTCAGGGATTTAAAATGCAGGAAATGGCTTTATAAGGAGATATGAATAAAGGAAATCAAATCAGATCAACTAAAGAGAAAAAAAACAGTAGTTTTTAGGATACATTAGGATACTGTTAAGGAATAAATATAAAAGATTGTCAAATAGCCTAAACTTACTTGAGAATTGTGAGATAGCAATTAATAATAGAGAATAATAAAAAAATATATATATATCTTTCCTTTTTCTACTAGTCACATTTGCCAAGTTGAATTGTCTTGTCTCCAAAATAACTGGATTCTCTCTTTATGTGCAACATAACTAGAATGTTTAGCTTTATCTAGAAAAAGCCAAAGCTATATTTCAAAGAATAATGGCAGGTTTTGCAGCAATATTCAAACCTGAATGCATTTCTGTGTATTGGTTTCCTTCGTTAATTCCCAGTAGATACACAGAACCATGACGTTCCTGTAGATCAAGCACCATTTCAGGGTTAAGCTGAGAGTATAAAAAAATGCAAAATACTCTAATCCGTCATAGAAAAGGTTTGGTCAAACCTTATGTTACCAATGCCTGAAAGTCTGTGACACAGGTTTGCAAACCTAATTGATTTCCACTTCCACAGAGTAGGCATCTCTGCAGCTATAACTTCCACAAACATTTGATGTGGACCTTGTGAGCTGAAACAAGCCCTGATTTTTAACTAGCATACAGACAGTCAGGAGACTAGCTGGTGTCAGAAAGTTTAAAGAAATATAAGCATTTAGGAGTTATACAGAAAGCAAAGCAAGTCTTAACTTTTAGTTCACTTTCTTGGACTTTCCATTAAAATGACCTCATACTGGACAGCAAGCCTGGGTAGCAATAAAAACTTCATAAGCAAAGATGTCTTTTCCATCAGCTCTCCAGTTCTCTTGTTCAGGGTAAAGGTCAAAGCTGCAATGTGGGACCAAAAGTAACTGCCTTACAGTGGAAGCAAATTGTAGCAATTTTTACTGCTTTGGGATCAACTTCCCCATCATTTATCATGAATTACATCTGTCCTGGCTTAATCATTTGATATGCAGCAAATTAGGAGGAAAAATCTGATAAAAGTAAAGAGGGGAAAATACTAAAGAATGATCTGAACAGTGTTTGTACACCTACTCCTTTTGTCTGCTCAGTTTGTCAGCAGATGAAGAAAAAAACACTTTACAGAGGAACTTATAGAACAAGTCAAACACGTCTGAACATCACCACTGGTGTCTGCCCAATGATTCTATAATGCACTGGAAAAACGATCTAGAAATAAGTAAAACATTTCTTAAATTAAGTGTTATTTATCCTTCTTTTCATTAGGTAAATGCTATAGTTGGCCAATGGAATGAGTGTTTTTACTCTTAAAATAAGATAATAAGATAATATGCACTTGAAATAAGACAATGAAATTGAGTTTTATTATTTTAAGTGTAAATTGTCTTTTTCCATTGGCAAAAAGTCTCTTTTAGCTCCTTAATCCAAGAAAAAAACACTTATTTTAAGAAAGAATGACTTATTCAGATTTGGATTTTTTCCAGTGTGTACACCATTATGTTCCTGACTATGGGATGGAGCCGTGTAATGTACAACAAACCTTTGGAGTGGAGTACTCATTTTGAAGTATCGCATCAAAAAGTTTTTATGGAAACTGCAAAATTTGAAAAAAATTATTGAAAGGAAAAATCTGATCAGCAAGGAATAATCATTGGATCATTATCCAGACCTAAAACTAATAAGTTTGTGGTGATTTAATAAATTTAGGGTTAATCAGTTAAAAAATAAAAACAACTTTCGTTACAATCACAGAGTCTGTAAATGGTCATTTTTGCCCAAATATAGTAACACCTCACTCCTGACATCATCCTGCAGTGACGTCACCGAGCGGTGAACCTTGCGCCTGCAGTCAACAACAATTATTTAAGATTTTCAGAGGACTTTACCACTGAAATTCACCAGCGCTATAGTTAAGAGTGACAATGCCCATGTGCATGGCAGTTGGATGTTGTAATACATCGGGTAAAAGTGAAAAACAAATTAGTTATCTCACCTTCCGATGCATGATCCACCATGAACGGTCCGTCGTTGGATTGCCATCAAACTTCTGGCAAAAGAAGAAACTCGTCATTTGTAGCCAACATTTCGAAGAAGAATGTTTTCAAGATGAGTTTGGATAATAGCAAGTTTTGACAAAAAACGGCGATACCGCATTCGTGATGTCACAAAATGGTAGGTGGTAGTAGTGTTCGTTTACAAACATGGATGTCTCCAGTAAAGTACGTTCAGATGAAAATTATTCTTAACTAAAACATTTATCATTTATTGAACAGTGTGTAATAATTTCATATTTAAAGTACCTTTAGAGTTTGAATTCTGAATATGACCAGACTTCTCCTTTAAAATCGCAAACAAGTTTTCATGCAAACTTAAGGTGTTTTCTGGCTTCTGTGAAAAAGGGTAAATGCTTAAAGCAAGAGATAGGAACACATTTTTTCTAATCAGCTGACTGATCAGTTTTGTCCGCTGTTGGCGTCGTCATAGTGTCAGGCAAATGACAAAAGGTGTCACTATTTGAGGCAGAAAGACAGATAAAAAAAAAAAGTTATTTAAGACGGAACTGCAGTCCCAGACACTATAGTCTTGGAGGTTTTGGGGTTGGCAGGAGATCAGAACCAAGCAGACAAAGGGAGTAGCCAAAGCCAGTGTCGATGACATGCTTGGTAGTTAGTGCCAGGAGATCAGAGACCCGAAGAGGTGCCAAAGAGAAATCAAGAACGAAGTCGGGGAACAGTTCCTGATTCGGTAAAAAGGCAGACACAGTCCAGCATGAGTCCGAAGACAGATCTGGTAAACAGATCGGAAAGGGAACAGGAAGGCTCAGAAGTCAAGAGGCAGAACGGGTCAGGATCAGGCAATCAGAAACAGTCAGGTATGTTAGAGAACTCTCACCATAGGATTAAATAATCTGGCCCTAATGACTGGTTTGAAGTCTGCTCAAATAGAGGCTGAAGCAGGTGGATTAGATGAGCAGTAATAAGAACTGGACAGAGCTTGGCAGGTGAATGAAATGAGTGATCAGACCATTACTTATGCACGTAAACATGGCTGGACGCAAAATCACCATTACTAGCTGACATGTTAAGCTAAGAAGCTCTTCCCCGATAGCGACATATTCATTAAAACTGTCCTCCATTACTGATCTGTGCTAGATTGCAGCTTCTACTTACTGTTTGCTAGAGCCATGCATGATAATGAAATGTGGATGACAATTTAGGGCGGAAATATCCTTTGCTTTGCTTGTTAATTCCCCTAAAACCAAATGGCACCGCAAATTAGCATTTCTTTTATTTCAAACTTTTAAAAATTTGCTAAAAATTATGGTTTAAGTGAAAAAATGGCTACAGAATCTAACAAGTATCCTTCCAGGATTCCCCTGTATTTAGCTCCATTTTATCAACCCCCACAGCATATTGTTGCCACAAGTTTTCTGCCACACAGTGTTTTGTAAGTTATACTCATCAGACTGGATCATGACGTCTGCTGTCATCCTTGATGATTCCCTCCTTGATGAAAAACATGATTTCTTCTGGCTGTTTTTCCACAACAGCTTTTCAACTTGCAAATCTCAAAAGGCCTGTTTTGTTGAGCCTACGGCTGATAGCTGCCCTTTAAAAACAAGTTCCACTATGAGCTCTGGATCCTCGCAGCTTCTTCGGAGTTATCATAGACCTCGTTGCTGCTTCTCTGATAAACACTCTCATAAACATGTCATCATATTCCGGCCATCCAGTTTTCTTTCCATTTCAAAGCCCTGTGAGACGTTTTGAGTTAGGATTTTGTTTTATAAGAAAAAATATCACTAATTTACTCCTGACCTTTTTGCTTTCTTTCTTTGTTCTTATTTGTTCACGAATGTTCTCTGTCACACATCAGAGTTTTCAGAGACATATGTTTGTCATATAGAAGCCATAATGTTTTAAGAATGTTTCCCATTAAAATATCACTACTTCTGTTGCAAGGAAAATTTAGTCTAACTTCCTTTGAATTAAATAATGGGACTTTGTTTATCGTATCAATGATTCAATCCAGTAAAATAAAACGTTTTGGTATAACAGATCACTGTAATATCTGTAGGGTTTTTTCTTTACATTATACCAATATTTGCTGGATGTTCTGCAAATATCGGATACTGGTTTTCAGTCACTGTGGGGTCCTGAGCATGTTTTGATTAGTAGTCCTGAACCGTCTGCCTAAAAAGCAATAGATTCACAAGACAGCGCTGCTTAGTCCCAGAGGACAAAATAAGTCACGCAGCTGTGCAAAACTTCTGGTAAATTTAGATGGAGGCCCATTGGCTTAAGTCATGCTGTCCATGAGGCATATGATTGGTCAAAAACTAATTCTGCAGCACGATTATGACCCCAAATGGACCACATGAAGAGGTTTCTCCATCCACGAGAGAAACAAGGATTCCAGAGTCCATCTTTCTCTTAATACCAGCTGTGAGGGGAGGAGCAACATCTTAAGTTCTGCTTTTGTCAAATGGTGGAGGAAGAAAAGAAAGAGTTTAGTCAAAAAAGAAAAAACTATATCTTTAGTAAAAGAATAAAGTAATAAAACGCTTTTTGTTCAGATAGCCAATGATTGTCTATTGTTTTAAAGCTCAAGAAAAAACAGACCCCACTCCCAACCTTCAGGTGCGGGATATAAACTTTTTGTTCAAGTTTTGGATCATT
Organism: Cyprinodon tularosa; assembly: GCF_016077235.1. NCBI lineage: Eukaryota > Metazoa > Chordata > Actinopteri > Cyprinodontiformes > Cyprinodontidae > Cyprinodon > Cyprinodon tularosa. The sequence continues at coordinate 622,522 of NW_024038897.1, read as the reverse complement.
TAATAAATCAGACATCTGCAGGTGGATGGTAAATAGTTATATTTAGAACATGTAAGAGAATGTAAAAACACAGATGGTGGATTTATACATCAGCTATAATTCATCTAGGGAAAATAAGTTAGGTAATAGGTGGGGTATTGGCTGACTAGAGAAATGCTTTGAAATTTACCTCAAGTTGATGATAAAATATAAAAAAAGAAATAAAAATTGTACCACTGTGATAAAAGGTCTGTATTATAAAAATCTTTAGCATGAAGCTAGAGGGTGCTGTGATAGTTAGCAGCAGACTGCTGTAATGGTGTCTGTCTGGGGTTCTGACCTTTTAACAGCATGCTCCGCCTGGCCAGTGGAAATAACTGGCTAAATACTGGCAAACCTGTTAAGACTAAATATTGCCACATGGAAGTTCTGACTAAAAGATTAGGTAACGGTTTGGATCTCTCACTGTGGAAGAAGCGGTGAAACACATAATGTATAATAAACACAAAAGTTTTAAATTTATCTGTTAGCTAACAAGTTATAAACTGTTTCTTTTTGTCTACAACTCATTATCCCAGCAATTGCCCTTCTTTATTCTTCTTTTCCACAAATTCTGAAATATAAACAGCTGTCCAGATGAGAGCTTAGCTTTGATTAAGAGTCTGGCAGGAGCATTTTCCAAAAAAAAAAATGAAAAAGAAAAGAAATCTGCTGCATTGCTCTGCAGGAGCAGCTAATGTTATAAACGTCCTCGTGAGACAATTCATCTGACAGGCGCCCTATTGTTCCAAGGGGGAATCCTACTGCCAGCTCAGTAAGGGGAAAGCAAACATTTCATTTTACTGCACTCACTGGACAAGCCTCGGCAAGAACCTTATTTCCAAGCTTTAGGTCCTTGATGACATATGGCATGTACATAATATGTGAAAGGGCTAATTATGACATTAAACACTTGACACTATAAACTGTGCACAATAATTTGCAGGAGAGAAGTTAGCGGAATGACTCTGAATCCACTGAAAGCACATTTTAAAGAGCTGCAATTCAGAGATTTTTATCAAAGGCCATGATTTATGCGCAAACTGAATTTACTTTCATACCTTTGCAGTGCCTGTTGAGTTCATGTGCTCCAGCATTAAAACCTGAGGTTAATCCTTTTTAAGATCTTTGCTGAGACATAGATGTGGTGAACTAACAGACTCCAAATTGCCTGCATTTGTGCTTGCAATCTCAATTTCCAAACAAAACATGCGCTTGCTGATTTTCAAATGTAAGAATGCAACCTCAGTCTGTATGTGGTCTCAGGCAGCTATAGTACGAAACGCCTGCAGACACTGAGTCAATTTATGATCTCAGCACTGAAGAAAGAAGCAGCCTCTGCTGAGAGGACACTAAGTGCACACATGTGTTTATGCAGAAGTGCAGGCTTATTAAGCCTCTCTTGTTTTCTGATGTGGTCTAAGAAATGCCTCGCTGCGCTTCTTAAGTCATGTTTAGGTTGCAACAGTAAACATTTTGTAGCCACATTTCTCTGCGCTGCAGAAGCTCGGTCCTTATATAAAAAAAAATCCTTCCAGACATGTCTACTCATTAACTGTTGGAATAACATTACATCATTGAAAGCTGCTGAATCTAATAAACTATGGGAAATTATCACAATTGTGTTACATCCATAACCTTAATACTATACTTTAATGTAAATTTTAAAGTGAGCTCTGAAAAAAACGAAATAATGTTCAATCTTGGCAGCTGATGCGGCACACAACACATTATCTCATGCAGTGGAAAAGCAAGTCCAATTTTGTGGTTCGTTTGGTTTTCTCCTGTGAGACTGGGGTCTGTCATTGAAGTGAGAGCGAGGAGAATGCTTTAATCTGGAAAATATTATTGGGGGTGGAAGAACATGGGAAACAATAACTGTAGGAGGATTCCTCTTCCATCCTCTGGGTTCTGTGATTTCGAGATATGCTCTAGTCTGCAATTTTGGCACACCGCAGCCACCCGCCTGGCCTCCATCTTTCCCTGCTCTTTTTCCATCTCTCTAATAGCGGCCTTTTGTCCTAGCCTGCACACGAGGAAGTATGGCGGCAACAAAAATCCTACAGGTAACACTTTTAGTCCATTTATCACTCAGTTCAAATCCTCAGATCGGTCAAACGTTAATGGTAAACCTCTCCGAAGTTGTCACGTGACTGCAATTTTTTCGATTATTACAGCTGAAAGAGGAGATGCTGCAGCCATGAGTGGAAATCTCCCCCTGTTCACTGAAGTGCTTGTTCTTTACAGAAGGAGAAGTCATCATAACAAATGGAGCAAGTAGGTCTTCATTCAGAGCAGGATGATTCCCTTCTGTTTTTGACATTTAGACGACCGAAGCTTTCCTCCTTCTGATTAACTACTGTTTTCACAGAGGAAACCATAACAAATGATTTGTAAGCTGTTTCCCCACAAAACTCACTTCAGGCATGGCAGCGGAAAAAAAATCGAATCCTCTTTTGCTTCCTGTGGGGTTATATTACATAAAATACCAAATTAAATGGTAATTCAATTGAGAGAGAAGCACTCTACCCTGGATATTTATATAAATGGCTAAAGGAGTTAATATTTTCATGTATGCAGCAAATATACATGTCTGCACAGATCATAAAATAGTTTTACGTGCATCTGTAGATTGCCCAGCAATAAAAGGTGAAGGACCACTTCCTCGTATTTAATTCTTAGTATAGCAGATGATCAAAGCCAGTCTGCAGCTTATTCAAACTGTGTGGTCTGTTTCCATCTGTCCCAACTTAAAGTCGCTATGTGGGTTATTGGTAACATTGTATGAATGAAGATGCATTTTTGAATCTGTACATGGATTTTTATATGTACCTAAAATTACTAAATAAACTTTTGGAGTAGTTGGAGAGTCAAAGGTAAAGTAGAAATCAACAAGATTGTTTGTGTTAAGGACTAAAGGAAGAAGGGGTATCATTAAATAAAGCGTATTTGTGTAGCACAATTCGGTACAAAGACAATTCAAAGAGCTTTAAACGAATTAAACAATAAAATAGAAAGAAAATAAAGGCAGAATAAAAGCAAGTAGAGATAAAAAAAACATGATAAAATCAGGTAGTAAAACGAATAAAACAGTTGGATCACAACCTTTAACTAAAAATACATCAGTTAACATTTTAACTTTAACAGTCAAGGGCAGTTCTAAACAAATAGGTTTCTTGAACTTTAAATCTACTCTGTTATGTATTGAGGTGGTATCCATTGAGTTGTTTTAGTCATAATTTGAAGACCTTCTTCAGGACGTGCCCTCTATATTGCTAGTAACAACTTCGAGGGTCTTCTTTGATCAAAGCTGTTCTTAATTTTTTTTATTTTTGTCACCCTTTTATTAAAGTTTCAGTTTACTGATTTATTTGATAGGGGCAATATATTTAATAAACATTGCTGTAAATGCACTAGAATCAGCCACTTCGCTATTTTATATCCGCTGTCCCTGGAAAAAAAAAAAACTTGAACTAATTAAGCATTAAATACAAAGCATTAAATACAAATTTCTGTAAAATTAACTGTCTGTAAAGCATACCTATCGAAATTCTCAGTCATTCGGGTCACAGCAACAATAAAACAGGCTTAATTTAGAAGGCAATTGAATTTTTGCTCAGGTTTCTCTGTGGACGTTTCTATCCAGCAATCTTTGTCAATTCTGTCGGGTTAACTCTTCATCTGAAGGTAGAGTTCTATTATATAAGATGATTTAAGGATTTAAAACAGGACAGAGTTCCACTTTTGTGCATCTGTAACTGAGACGGCACTCTGACTTAAAGCACTTTTCCAGAGAGGAACAATAAACTCTCCCCCAGTTACCTCTTTTTTTGATCAATACGTTTTGTCGCTCATTACAAACGGACTGCATGGTGGAGCTGATAAATCCATGACAATTTTAAACAACAGATGACCGTACAAACTTAAAATGGGAAAACTATATTTAGCCCAATTTCAGACATTTTCTTGTCTGTGATTTGAATTCTGTGGCCAGTTGTATATATCCTGCCACGTGCATTTTTGTCTTTGAAGGGTGGAGGTTGATTGAGGATCCAAATGCAGAGATAAGGAGGCAGAGATAAGTATTTGCTGATTTAATGGCAAACAAAACCAAAAACCAGGAGATGTCAGGGGAAAAACACACATGAGGAGCCAAGTAACAACGAAAAACCAGCAATGAGGAACTGCAGATTAGGTGTATATAGGGGAAACAGAACAAAGAATGGGCTAATGAACTGATACGGAGCAGGTGAGGATAGAAGTAACTAGAAGGTGTCATGGTTTTATTCAAAGATCTGACCCACATGCAGAAAACCAATCAGATAGACCAGGGGAAGGTTTAACAGGTTTCACTTATTGAGAACTGGTAGAGATGGGTCCAGTGCTGCCCTAAACACTGACGAACCGGGACTGAAAAATGAAGGGGAAGTTTCTGTGGTTAGTTCAGGCTCAGTGGGAAATTAGAGTTTCGATTTGCAAAAGGGAGTAAAGGCAACAGGACTCACGTTTCCTGAAAAGGTGTCTTTCTTCGAATCCAGTCGGTGCGGGTTGTTCCAAAAATTGGTTTACTTGTTGGAGGGCGGACAGGGTTTACCCAGGTTAAGTTGTTTCCTTGAGGAACGGAGGAGCTGACTGCCACTTAGATTTCCTTCGGTACTTGAACAGATCTTGTGGAGATGAATCCCCTGCTCAGTGTGAAGCTCAAACAAGCCTTTGGGTAAAAGTAGATCCAAACCTCCAGTTTGAATCCCCAGCTCAGTTTGAAGCTCAGACGATCCTTCCAGGGGGAGAAGGTCCAAAACATCCGGTTTGCAGGATGACTTCCTGCCGAGAGGCAAAGACAAAAACCACAGGATAAAGACTCAGGTTGACAAAAACTCAGATTGACTCAGCAAAACTCAGCTTGGCTAGAGTACCCAAAACTGGCAAACACTCTGGCGTCGAGGTAGTGGCAGTCAGCAGCTTAACCCCTTGCTCACACTGGCTCCGGTGCAGTTACCGAGCCGACGGAGACCGCAACTCCCGCACACCCCCTCTCACACCGCCCTTTTGACTACGGTGCGGTGCGGCTCTGCGGCTCCGGCAACAGGTCCGGAGATTTAACAGAAGTTCACTTGAGTTCACGTAACTGCACGAAATAACACGGCCCAAATAAAGGATTTTTGCGAGAGCTTGTTGCGGAGGGCTCCAGCACGCCGCAAGGATAGCTTTCTTGCGGAATTTTCTGCAGCGCCGGAGTGTCTCGGTAACCGCAGCCGGACAGCTCAGCAGCCAGTGAGAGAGGTTTACGTCTTTTTAATGACTTGGAATCACTGCGGCGCCGCACCCACCGCACCGCAACGGTAAGAGCGGAGTCGGTGTGAGCCTGGGGTTAGAGTGCTCAGGTAATGAGGCAACCATCCGCAGGTAAATGGTAAATGGCATGTACTTATATAGCGCCATTATTCAAGTTAGGAGACTTGACCAAAGCGCTTTACACTACATTCATTCACCCATTCACCCACACACTCACACACTGATGGTGGCAAGCTACATTGTAGCCACAGCTGCCCTGGGGCTCACTGACAGAAGCGAGGCTGCCGTGTGAAAGAGCCAACAAGAACCAGGCGCCACCTGGTGATGGAGGGAAAACACACAAAAGAAGGGAGCTAAGGGGAAAGGAGACTCAAAGTAACTCAAAAAAAAGAAACACAGCTTAAATGGTAAATAAACCAAAGATCAACAAAACAGAATTAAATAAATAACTGAAAACTCAAAAGAAACTCAAATAGAAGTCCAAATGGGGAGAAGCATAACAATGTTGGTTTCATCATTTGCTATATTATAATTGGAGAACATTCCCACTTTTTTGTTCACTTTGTTTCACGGCTGGTTTTGCCAGTTCACTATAAAAGTTATAGTCTATATCCATTTCTCTGCTATTTGAGATATGTTTTTAATCATGCATCTAAATGACAGTATCATCTGCATACGTACATTTGAATGAAGACATTTAGACAGTCGGAAGAGGAGTCATTTATATATAAAGAAAATAACAACAGGCCCAAAATAGAGATTTGGGGAACACCTGTTGTCAAAGAAAGAGGGGTTGAGATGTAATTGTTGATTCTTAAGACCTGCAATTGATTTCCTAGAGTAGATTCTACAGTTATAGTTACAGTTTATTTGTATAGTTTAAAACTAACAGCAGTCCTGCCAAAAAAATTCTTGTCCTTAAGCTAAGAATCTTTGTAGCTGCGCAGTAGTTACCATTCGCCTCTTGGCTACATCTTTAGGTTCTGCTGTTTTTTCCCTCCTGGCTTCATTTGGGCAGAAACTAATATATTTGTCCAATTGGCCACACTCATTTCATTTTTTCAGTGGATGAATTGAGCAGTGCTCTGCATGGTGTTAAAAGTGCAAAACTGTGTTATTTAAACTAACCCTGTTATAAACCTCTCCTTGACTTTATCCCTAACCTTTCCAGTCAGTTATTTGCTCTTAATGAAACCATTTGCTGATTAATTTTCTCTGCAATTTTGCTTAGATTAAATTACTTTGTTTGACTCTGTTTATATGTTAGGTTACATTTGAAGTCAATCCATTACAATGGATTTATTCAGGGCTGTAAGATCACAGGGATCCGAATACATGTGGTGGAAACACACAAAATATGAAAATTATATTGAGGTGTAAAAACTTTTTTCACAATACTTATAGACTTATAAATATTATTTAACTGTGACAATTTCAATGAAATGCTGTATGTTTCTAGGTTACAAAGATAAAATAACTACATTTCACTTCAGTTACCTAAGCTGTGTACCTTTTCATATTTTGGGAATTATGCTTATTTGTTTTATGGCTAGGGAATAGATTACCTGAATACCAACTGGTAAGATAAATGTCCACACACCCTCCCTGTGTCAGCTAAAATTGAACATTCCTCCATCTCTATTAAAGTAAGCTTAAACTTAAGGATTAGTGGGTTGACTGCTCATGTTGACTGTGCAGTTCAACAATGAACCAGGAAGGTGTTTATTTGCCTGGTGAATGATGTTCAACAGTCCCTGGAAGGCTGATTAGTATCATTAGAAACAGGAACTGCAATTGTGTCTGATTACAATTTAAAAATGTTATCTTACACTTTAATAATGATGCACCACCAAATGTTACCTTTACTTAAGGAATTTATTGTAGAAAAAATTATATTCCATTATACACTGATAGTTTTTTTTTTTTTTTATGTTCCCCAATACATTTGTCATCTGTTTTTGAACTGGAAGTGCCTAATTTTACATGCTGTCAAGGGTGCATAATGGCAACATCAGTTATGGTCTGCAGAGTGGCAGGCAGACACTATGATGGGGAATTTTCTGAGCTTCCAGGGACCACAAACAGTTTTCAGCCTGAAATATAACGAATTCCCAATGTCTTAAGGTTTTTATGTTTGGGATTTGGCTTAGTCACGGAGTAATTAAGTGTTTCCTCATCGGTTCGTCACCTTAAGGCAGTATACTCAAACTATTTGGGATAAAAGGTCTTTCATTTGTTTTAGCTAAAAATCGTACTTCAGAGATCATTGCCAGTATTACTGATTACTCTGACACATTTAAGTCCATCCCTGGATTGCCAAGAATTTTGTATTTATAGCAAGGTTAATATTTACTGCAGGTTCATTCTACAGACATGCTTTTTTGAAAAACATGGATGGAAAAAGTCACACTTAACTGTGTTTGGTCACATACTGTAGAGCAGATTGGGCATTCCCTCCAAATTTAAAGTCAGTTGTATTCTCCAGAAAAGCTCCCATTAAAAGTAAAGATGGATTATATTGGGAACAAAAGATTAGTTTCATGAATCACTTTGGATCTGAGAGTTCTGCTACTTCATTAATCAGATTTATTATGGAAAAAGATGAATTCTGCCATGCTGTTCATTGCTAAACACAGTAAATGGGGTGTAAAAATTGGAAGTCAGATTAAAGTGGCCTTTAACGTTATGGTGGTTAATGGCACATAAACTGATCCAATTAAAATTACTTGCAAAACCTCCTCAGACGGGCAGAAAATAAAATGATCTCAAAACTCATTAGCCGGTAGAAGGTGAGCTGAGGCAATTTTGCAAAATGTAGGAGTGAAAATAAGAAATGATGAGTTATCACACTTAAAAACCCACCCGAGCCGAATCTTTGACTCAGAAACATTACACTTATAAACATTTGTTCTAAAGATAAAAGAGGAAAATTTACTTCAAATCATAGCTCTGGATTTAATGTCCAGTATTATTTTAAGCAAAAGATTATTGTGCAAAATAATGTTAAATGAACTGTTACTTGAATGTTAGTTAAATTTCAAAATGTCTCCCTTGATTTTCTCCTTCAAATTTAGGGATAAAACAGACATACCTGAAATTAATCACTTTTGTCACTTGTGAATATTGCCAGTATTTTCTTGCTTTTGCCCAAAATATGTGGAATGACAGGAAAGCAGCATAATATAGGGCAGTTTAAACATTTAGCAAAAAAAAAACAAGAAACTCTGACATTTGCTGCTCATATTCTGCAGGAAGACAGGCCGGCCCAGCAGTCATACAAGTGACAAACAATAAACCCTCAACAAAGTGCATAATTAGAGTAGAGGACTTAATTTAGTGACTTACATAACCATGTAGAGTCATACAGTAGATAATCTAACTAATTTGACTGGATACATTATCTGTCTGTCTGCTTGGCAATCATTTTTGGCAGTCCCAGTGGAAGACGTGGCATTAATGCCAGTCACAGAGGAATATAGTTAGCTTAAAAATAAAATCTGCTCCTTCCAGTCGGCCCCTTTCTTCCTGTTGAACCACTTACTTATGTTTTTCCTTTGGAAACTAAGTGGTGTTCTTAACATAAGGTTCAGTTTTTTGTTTTTTTTTCTGCAGTCATATGAATACAAGTAAGCACCCCTGAAGAATAAATTAAAATTAAAAACCGCAACAGTTGCATAGTATAGTTTGAGCACTTAAATTATATGTACTAATTCATCCAGGTGTGCCTGACCTCAGTAACCATGGCCAGACACACCTGGATTATTCAGTTCATCCAGTAATGAAAGACAGGAAGGAGCTGCCTTCGATTCAGGAAGTAGTGAAGTTGTGTATAGAGCCCCATGTCAGCGTGACCAGAATCGGCCCACAAATCAGAAACAACACAAGAGGGAAGATGAGCACATTTATTCTAAAGGAGGATATACAAAAAAAAAGTGTCTGCTGGGAGCTATCTTCTCTCCGTCCAGTGAATCATATGAGGATGCACCAAATTAGGCATGGCAAGGCAGGATCTTTAAGCCTGAAGAACCTGAAGCCAGATACCCCAAGAGAGGGCTCAAATAACACCAGAGGTTGGTAGCATAGTGCTAGGAGGTGGATTTTTATCAGAGGAAAACTGCAGGGACAAGGCATCAGGTTTGGTGTTTCTGGACCCTAGGAGAATACAAAGCGGAATCTTGAGAAGAACAAGGACCACCTGCACAGGCAGGAATTAGAAAGCTTAGCTTGAAGAAGGTAAGAAAGATTCTTGTGTCCTCATTCCAGCACCACTCCTACATTTTCATCAGAGACATCAACCTCAAGAGCGTAATTCCTCCTAGGTCTGTTAGAGGCACGGCTTGTTAGATAAAGCAGTGATGGAAAATGGCAAATCTAAGAAACCATGGCAACTGTTTTAGGGATGTAAGGTGGAGACCAATCCAACACTGATTTAACCAAGGCTTGATCTGTTTTCACCTGCCTGCTCCTTTGAATAAAAGTAGATTAGTGATGGGACATACAATTAAATTATTCAACAAAACATTGAAGAACAAGCTGAATTGAATTTGTATGCTGATTCTGAAAGTCCTTAAGCACAGTGCTGGAATTCTACCAGGGGCTTTGGTAAGACCAAATGGCAATACTAAATATTGAATATTGTCCCAGTGAAGCCTTAAAAATTGTCTTCTACTCATCTTGTTTTCTGATATGCACTAGTTGAAATATAATGCATAAAACCGGTTTATAAAAGATGGTGAACCCCTATACTGGCATATTTGTTCTTATCCCTAATCTTATCTAGTCCTAATGCACAGAAAAAGGGTGGCATACTCCTTGGCAACAAATAAGAAACCTTATGTGGAGGAGAAGATGAGGGCCTCAGTTAATTATGTATCTCTCAATACTCTCTCTCTCTGGGACTGTAAAGATGATTTCAAGGAAGGGGGGCTCCAGGAAAAGCTCAATGGTAAAGTCATAAGGTCTGTGAGGAGGCAAAGAAAGAGCTAGGGATTTACTGAACAGCAGCTTAAGGACCAAATAATCCTCTAGAACTCTAGAAAGGTAAGGGGAAAAGTCTTTCCGACTTGCGGATTTGGATAAACCTGCAGCTGACTTTAAACAAAAAGAAAGGCAGGTGCAGCTCCAGGACTAAATCTGTCCCTCACCAGTTGAACTACAGAGAAGGCCGGCAAGGGGAATCCCAAATACCAGAGATGACTGTGAAGAGGGTAAAACCAAAAAGGTTAGTTTTTCATTACAATTACCAGAAATTATACGTTTTAACGGTTGTGTTTTATGTCTAATAGATTACAAGGAATAACCAACCAAATTTTTGACCTTTTTAAATATTGGGAGTGAAATCTTAGGGATTTTAAGGGTTAGGATGAGGGAGCCAAATCGATGGGTTAGGGTTAGCAACGTGGAATGGATAAAAGCAAAAATGGGGGAAAAAGCCATGATTAAACAATAAGGAGCAAACTCAGACGGGAGGCTCTGATTTTTACAGGCTTGCCCACCAGTCCTCCCATGTCAACTTGCAGTTTCTCTCTTTTGGCTGAACGAGGCAGGTAGCAATGAATTGGCAGACTTTACCACAATAAAGGCATTGAAATGGTGCTGCCGCTCTTCTGTAGCTATCCGCATAGGTGCCTCCTACAATGCTGGAGGGGCTACAGCGAGACCAGGGAGAGATCTGGTGGCTAGTTGGCGATGTGAAGTAAGCTCTCTTACCCTCCCTCGCTTTGATCCTGTTTTCTCTACAGATTTCCAGGGAGATTAGCTCATCCAGGTCATCAGGTTCTTGGCTATACATTAGTTCCTCCTTTGGTCGTTTTTATCCTATGAATCAAGGCTTCCTTAAGAGCAGTAGAAGTAGTAGCTAAGCTTTGAAACTCTGGCATACTCTCCAACCAGCTTTTGTCCCTTTCTCAAGCTCCACAATCTTCTTTTGGCCTCTGTTTCATTCAATGTGGAGTTGAAGGTTGGTTTAAAGTCAGAGATGAAAGTTGCAAAAGATGTTTGGATAATTGTGTTCAGATGATATTTAGCCTCAGCCCACTTCAAAGCCTCATTCTGCAATAATCCAATTATGTAGAGTATCCAGAAAGCATCACCGGTAAATGACTGTGGAGAATGGGGATAAAATAAAAACAAAGACAGTTGCAAACGGAAGCCAGTACATGAATCCATCTCTCGTGAAAAAGCATCAGGCGTGGAAGTAACCACAACTTCTTTGGCCAGCATACGAAAAAGATACTATTTTTAAAGAGGTTCAGAGAAAAGCAAACCGCAGCTGTCTGCTGGAAGCTGTTCCAGGCTGGTAGAATTCAGGAAAGAGACTAATTTGTTAAGGGTTGTGGTTATGGAGCAGGTGCTAAACAAACTCTTAGTCAAAGCCAAAGGAGACACAGTTTGGAGAAAGAAAGTATCATGGGGGTGATGGAGAGAAGGAAGCTATATAAATCAATTTGGTCTTTAGTGAGTTCAGGGAGTGATGGCTAAAATTAGACAAGCAGGTAAAATGGTTGGGAGAACCCAAACACTGACTGGGCTTAGGTAAGGTAGCGGTGGTCTGAAAAAATCTTATTCAACCAAGGATAGGGTTATGATTTAGGCCACAACTGGTTAACTGCTGGTCCACTGCTTTTCTGATTTCAGCCATCTCTTCCACAACTTAACAAAGACCTCTGTTCAGATTAATATGGATCCCTTCTCCCTATGACCATCATGACACCGACCATTAGGAAGAGAGAAGCTGTTGGCCCACTTAAATATCCAATGAGCATATCAGGATCAGGGAAGCAATCAACTGCCAGCAGCTGAGCCACTACTGCACCAGTAGTCCACTGCACAGACAGCACTGTCTGACACTGTATTGAAAACAGAACAATCACCAGGATTGTCCATGAACAAGAGGGAGGGTACACCCTGGACAGGTCTCCAGTATGTTGCAGGGCAACAAAGAGACACACAGGGACATACAACCATGAACATGTACATTTGAACCTGGAACCTTCTTGCTGCAAGGCAACAGTGCAACCGCTCAGCCCCTCTAAATTCTATTTACACATTTTCTTAAAGAGTATTGACACAAAAGTTGTCGTGCTTTGGAGCTAAATGGATACAAAGCTCAGCTCAAATGAATCAAGTTAATATGACTGCATTACATCATGTTAACATGTGGGATATTTTCATACCAATGCATCGGGTTACACAGCACTACTTCTTTCAGTCGTTTCTGTTTGGCACATGTTTTTACTTGCCTGTTTTGATTGCTACCTTGTAAACTAAATCACGGCACCTGCATAAACTTTCCTCTCAGATTGTTTTAATTTGGATTCCTTCCAAATGATGTAAAGAAAGCAAGATTTAAAAAAAAACATGATGGAAAAAGTCAGAGTCTTGTACTAGTTAATTTCCGAGCAAAATACTTTTAAAGAAACAAGCTTCAGTTAATAAAGGCGAATATAGAAACCTTTAAATTTTATTTAATAAAAGCAGACCATATGCAGAGAGGTTGACAGTCTAGGTGCAGAAAAAAAAGAAGATTTTTCCTTTATCTTGTTCACTTAGCCAGATGATTAATCCCTGTCTGTATTGTGGATTTCAGCTAATCCCTATATGGCTTTTTTTTACTTTCTGGACATGCATTGTCCAATTCTGACCATATGAAATACAATTTGCCTCAGTCTTTCTAATGCTTTTTGCAGTTTAGGCATTGTTAGGAACATTGTTAAGTCACTGCATGAATAATGATGAGAATCAATGCAAGGCCACACATATTGCTCAGTCTTTCAACAACAGGTAAATGAAGTTTGATTGAAATCCCTTCCCTCTGAATTCTCACACACTGCATATTTATTGTCCTCATTTGGAGGTTTCTGCAACTGTTCGAGAGGGCTTGACAAAATCTGGAGCCAGCCCCATTCTTTCCACTCAGATCATAAAACTGAAAATTTTCCTCTCACCATAACTCCCTTGTGGGTGTAGCCATCAGGCACAATGAAGGCTATACGGCAAGGACGTGGATAATTAAGAAAACTCTTTCCAAACCACATATAAAAGTGGGAATATTTCCATTTCATCCTGACAGACCGTAAAAGAGACCTACTTTAGTCAAATCTGTAATTTCATCGCTGTTATGAAGATGTCCCTGAAGCAAATTGATGAGCCATGCTGTAAGGCTTCATTTTTAAATAATATTCTGCTAATTTACTAATCTATTCAGTTCTATTCAGTTTATTTAGATATTGTCAATTCATAACACATTTGATCTCAAGGCACTTTACAGAGATAACACAACCAAATTGCTTATAGGTTTCAGTGAAGGAAAAACAGTTGATTGCATCCAGTTATTGGCCTGCACCTCCAGGATGAGCCTCTGGTGACGAGTTTTACTTGTATTTTATTAATTACTTTACTGGTCAACAATTTCTTTGATCAACCTCTGCTCTCTATAAATAGCTGACATTTTACTCTTCCATTTGCAGTTTGCAAACGTGCTCTGCTGTCTGAAACCCAGTCCTACACTAAATGTAAATGAAAACTAGTCCTACACTAAATGTAAAAGGAGTATAAAATATTCCTATGGAAGAATCAAAATATATCATTCATTAGCCCCTGCTACATATTACTATGTACATTTTTAGGTGTATTATATTTATTTTCAAACCACACTGGAACACTAACGGCTTACAATGATGTGAAGACACTAAGTGAAATTTTTCTGTGCTTTGATCTACATTTAAGCAGCACTTATTTGAAAGCGAGTATGGATTGCATTAGTTCATTTGATTTTATCTGTCCAGGCTCCTTTCAGCACAACTCCTCCAGTGAACTTTAATGGAAATAATTGATAAGAACCTGTGGCAGGATGGGAGTGTTTCCTATTAACTCACCGAGACATCCAGGGCTAGCAAAAGTCTCTGCTGTTTTTGATTATTAGATGCTCAGGCATTGCTGTAATTTTACCATGAAAGAAGAGCCCTGCCTTGTTAGAGTGCAGTTGCCTTGCTGCCAAACCAGGGAGAAATTGCTGTAATCACAACTTCCTGTGATTTGATTGGTTGGATTTAGATGACCATATTGGCAGTAGTTTCTCCTTAAGTCAACTTCTGGTTTAGTTCTAACATCAGACAGGTTTGCTAATCTTTAGTTCAGAGCAAAATGTTTTTTTTTTATGTTTTTTTTTACCCCCACTACATTTAGATTTTAAATAATTTGAATCCAAAACTTGGTTTCTGTTTATGTAATAAAACAAGCATCTGTCAAGTAAGTAAGTAAACTTAATTTCTATAGCACTTTTCACAGACCAGGGTCACAAAGTGCTGCACAAATTTATAAAAAGTTTATATAAATTAAAACAACATACAGAAACAGTAAACACAGTATTAAACTAAAAAACAAGTTTAAAAAAGTGGGTCTTTAGTTGTTTCTTAAAAGTGTCTATACAAACAAGAGAACGAATGGTACAAGGTAGCTCATTCCAGAGGCGAGGCGCCACAGCTTTAAAAGATCTGTCTCCTTGAGTCTTAATGGGTCCGAGGAACCGTCAGCAAGTTCAAATTGGACGACCGAAGGTTCCTAATTGTTTTCAATAAATATGAAAACAAGTAAAAAAGGAGCATATACTTTGTAAAAACAGGGTTTCTTTTTTTTTTTTTTGCATTTAATAAAGATAGAACATGTCAAAAGGTACTTCAATCTGAAGAGCCTCACAAGGAGAGTCAGTAGCTCTGGGCAAGATTTAATTGTACACTTGCACATCAAGAACAAAGGACAGACGCTTGATAGCCACAATGTTTACATTTTGCACAGAGAGGAGTAACAGAGATAGGCTTGATCCAAATACGTTGATCAGTAAGAGGACTTAAACCAGGGCAGAAATGCATCTGCTGCCGCAATTATCGTCTCGGCTTTAAAGAGGAAGGATTGTGATATTTAACTTGTAGATTAGGCATATACAATTAACTAGAACTTAGAGTTGTAGTTAGTTGATAGATCATTCAAAATCAGGGGTAAAACCAATTGCATGTTCTTAGTTGAGTAATCATAACTGTAAATCGCTTACTTACCAGGAGTTTGGCCTCTCACATCCCAGGTGGGCTTCTGGACTGGTTGTTAAAATCTAGTTATACCCACCAATTTAGTGACTTAGGCTAGGGCTATCAGCGGAGTTATTAATTGCCAACCAAATAAATGATGTCTCTATTTATTTAAATGTCACCAAAAGGAGGGTGAGGCTGGCCTGAGTCATTAACCACTCGCTGCACAATAAACACGAACTACTACACATTAAAATAATGATGTCTTTATTTCTAACAATCAAGGATTATAGGGAATTCAACATCTATGCAAACACTACACACTACTATAAAATAAAAAATGAGGTAAATTTAATGAATAATTTGGAAAGAGGGGGGAAAGGGGTCTAAGAGTCAGTTTAAATGGCCTCTAGGGAGTGTCCAAGGTAGGCCAAATGTCAATACATTCAATAATGTCTGTTGAAAAATATCAGCATATATAGTAAGCAATAATAGGTGCAGGTAAAAACAGCGTGAATTCATTCAGCTTACAATGGTTAATGTTTACAAATGTATTAACAATAAAGCATTGTTGCACTTCAGCAAACCTACATTCATCTAATCAATTTGTCGGGGAGGGATTGGTTTGCTACATTAGAGAGTCAGAAAATAAAATGGCAAACCCCTACCATCCGGTTAAAGGAGGCTGGAAAAACACTGAGGGTTGGGAATCTCACAAAATGATGGCTCTTATCATGTGACCAAAAGAGGAGGGTTGGACTGTAAAGGTGGGCATACCGTAGGTTATGAAACTTGTAAACTGGCTGTTCCTATCCTATGACAAAAAGGGGGGTGGACTACAGATCTTGAGACACTTGCTGAGTTTGAATTCAGGGGCTGCTTCCTCAGAAGACCAGATTCGTGGGCCGATTACGTCATAGCGCGGCGCCGAGGTCTGTTCAGATTGCAAGACTTGTCGTTATACGGCTGACAAATGGTGCCTAACAGTGATGAATATTGGAAGTGCAGCTTAAAATAATCCAAGTATGAATAGTTTAATCTAAAATTAATGAACACAGTTTTTTAAATAGTTATTGAGTCAGATATGTGGTGTGTAATATTTGTAATATTTATTGAAAGTTTTTTATCTGTCCCGGTTAAAATGAGTTTGAGATATTTATTCAGTCCAGATAGACCGGGTCCTTGGAGGAAGCAGTCTTTAATATCGAACACACCCAATGGGTTTTAAAACTCAGAAAATTGCCACCCTTAGCATATGGTTGCACAAGATTTAAAAGGGCTTATAAATGCTCTCCGTTTCCTCTAATACAGCAACCTCAGGACAAAGGAAACCAGGAAATCAAGATAACAGGAACAAATAAACTCACTCACAGCAAACCAAACCACATTAAGGCCCTGTCCACACGAAGCCAAACCCTGGCCTAAACGCACACATTTTTCACCAAACCAGCCTCTCATCCATGCGAAGCCGGCATTTCGGGGGTCTGTAAACGATCTTTTTTTTATTCAGCCTTCAGAGTGGGAAGATTTTGAAACGCCGTTTTCGCGTTTCCATCGTTAAGCTCTAACCGCAGTTTTTTTCTTACACGCATGCGTCATAGCGTCACCTCTAAACACGCATGCGCGACACAGTATCACAACAACAATGGCGCCGTACTGTGTTGAATGGTTGCTGCTCATGCTACTCACCCTGCTGTCGGGCTTACAACAGAATCTTCTTCTTCTGGAATATCTCCAGGAAGAACAGAGCAATATAGACGACATAGTTCAGCACCTGAATTTGACTGAACCACGAAAATGGATCCGCAGGGCAACTATGTATAAATATTAGTGCGCATGCCCAACATTTTGTCGCCTATTTTTGTTTTGGCACCACAGCGCCACTTACCGGCCTGGCATACATTTTGCATCGTTTTCATGCATTCGTGTGGACGATCACATTTATTTTACGTCTCCGTCTTTTACGACTAACGTTCTGGGAAATATTAGCGTTTCGTGTTCGTTTTGACTTCGTGTGGACGGGGCCTAATTCACATCCTGAAACCAGGGCTCAGTTTAGAACCCTTTTAAATGATCCATCAGGTTAAAAAGTCCCAAATTGCATAAAACACTTTGCAAAACCTTAACTTAACTAAACTCACCCAAGCTAAGCACCCTATATGAACATCAGATTATCTAATGGAAAGGTTTTACTTTGAGTCAATATTGAAGATGTTGGATGAAAAGCAGGGGGAGGGGCAGCAAAATGTCAATATTAACACCAGTCAAACGAAACATGGAGGTTTCCTTTAAACATGTGCCGGCCAGGGATATAAATCATTCTGAGCTTTCAATATTCATTGTTGATAGTATGGTGTGAGTTAATTAGAGTGAATGTAAACCAGACTCTAGTGACTAATTCTCCTATTATAAGATAAGAAATAAGTTCACCTTAGATGTGGACAACAAAAACTAGGTTTAAGAAAGAAACAGGAGTCAGTCAAATACTATTATCATCATGGAAGAAGAAAAAAATGGAGGTGTTTCAGGAGTATAAATACCTCTATGTTGGCCTGGAGAACAGACTTGACAGAAGGTGCAACAGTGCAGCCATCAGCAGAAGATAACGTCTCCTGGGGTAGCTTTCAGTATTGGCATTAAAATGTTGCAGATCTCCTATAGGTCAGTTGTTCAGGTTGTAATCTTATCTACAGGATCTTCAGAGGTAGCTGCATCAGAGATAATGACTCCTAAAAGCAACAAACTGATGAAAGATATGCGTTGTGCTGTAATCTACTCCTGGGTCAGCTGAGCTCATTTTACAAAAAAGAAACGTTCATAAACTGAACCCAAACAAAAACACATCTTGAGGTTCTTCTTCACAGCACAGTGACTCAACAATGGCACCTGCAGTCTGAAGCAGTCTGGGATCCTTTCTCCCAGGAGCTGTAACCGCCTATAATGACTGTTTAATGTAACTTGGATAATAAGAGCAAATACACCATCAAATTGTTGAACTGAAATGACCTGAACTGAATATGCTGAGAATGCTGAGACAACACAGAAAAGAGACTCTTATATATTTCATTAATTTTACTTTGCTGCTTCTGGTAAGCAACAGAGATATTTGAGATTTTGTCTCCAGTGATTTTTGTCTAATACAACATACTTCACTGCTTGGCAAACTAAATAAATTAATTATACAAAAATTATAAATTTATTCTAAACATGTCAGTATAAAACATACTTTTTAAGGCTCCAGTGGGTATTTTCCAGTGTTAAACCTGTGGCTGTTTAGAGGGATGAAAGAAAACGCATTTTATCAGAGATCTGAGCTTCAGAAACGCAGCAAACAGTTGAATATTTAAACATTTACTAAGAGAGACATTAATAAAAAATGTAACTCTGGTTATTTTCAGAGAACCAATTGAAAACTAGTTAGGTCACTGATGGCACTGTTACACCTCGACAATTTAGCCAGCATCTGCCTGAAACGTTGGCATATGCTGAATTATCTATGTATTTTCTCAATTTTGGGCGGATACATGGAGTATTCATAACGAGTCCATGTCATGGTCTTGGTTCTGTTGTTCTTTTACTTTGCTCCTTGTTTTCTAGTTTTATTGGTTTAATTCCAGTTTTGTTGTAATTTCTAGATTTATGTTAGTTCTCATGTTTTTCTGTTCTCTGTTGCCCTCTTGTGTGTGTGTGTGTGTG
Source organism: Cyprinodon tularosa (assembly GCF_016077235.1). Lineage (NCBI taxonomy): Eukaryota > Metazoa > Chordata > Actinopteri > Cyprinodontiformes > Cyprinodontidae > Cyprinodon > Cyprinodon tularosa. Next base: position 603,491 of record NW_024038897.1, on the reverse strand, counting down.
TGTGTGTGTGTGTGTGTGTGTGTGTTCCTTTCCCCTTGGCTCCCTCGTTGTCTCCTCTCACACCTGCTCCTTGTCTGCTCGTTAGCCCTCCCTTTGTCTCTATCAGCTATATATGCTCTCCCTCTGCTCTCACTCTTTGTTGGTTCCTTGTCTTTGCTGTCCTCCCATGCTGATGTCCACCTACCTCATCTCTTCCTGGCTCCTCGTGTTTGGTTTCCCCAGATGTCTCCATAGTTCTGGTTTGCTTTTCATTATTAGTTAGATTTTTGGATTCCTGCCTTTGTTTACTGTTTTTGCCCCATTAAACTCCCAAGAAATCTCCTCAGCCTCTCTGCCTCTGCATTTAGGTCCTCCAAACCTCAGCCAAACCCTGACAGTCCAGAACTTATGTTCAACGACAGCCTAACTTGTGCATAGCGCATGGCAGCGTAATGCCCATGATATGTCAAAAACCAGTGACCTGAGGGAAGCAGCAATGCGCCCAGAGGCACACAGCCTGCATAAAAAGCACAAGCATAAGATTTCTCTAAACTCTGCATTTGCAATATTAACCTAGCTACTGTTTACCACCCACCAAAAAAAATAAAAAAATAGAAAGAAAGAAAGAAAGAAGGTTTGCAGTTGCAGGAGATTCAGTGTCATGTCTGCTAGGAAGTTTGTTCGTTGTGGTCGTAGGCGTGAGCGCAGGGAGGATCCATCACGCTCACCTTTACGCTCTCTTCAACTGGAACAGAGTCAAATTGATGAGATCTTGCTGATGTTGGAGGATAGCTAGTATGTATCCCCATCTCAGCCTTGCTGGATCCTCCATCTTTTGTGGAACGTCTGAAGTCTGGAGGAGAACTGACGGTTTCTGCTGGTGAAGACTCTCAGTCATCCAGATCCAAGTAATTCCAAAAAAGTTAAAAAAACAAACCACTGGACTTTTTTTTTCCTTTCCTTTCCTTTCCATTGTATTCCAACATATGCCGTACGTTGACATACGTTGGCTAAATCGTCAAGGTGCGTCAGCGGCATGAAGCACTGAAACCTCTTTGCAAGATTCTGTATTGTAATCAGTGGTGAATGGTATATTGCTATATCATTTTCTATTGTATAGCAGGAAATGAAAGTCTATTTGTATTTGAAACACTCCACTAATTAAAAACATAAAGAGGAGATTGGAAAGACTTGAAAGATCTGTTCACTCTTCTTGATGTCTTTAGTGTGGTTTTGTGAAGGCAAGCAGCTTCCAGGCCTCTTCCCTTTCCCACAGCGAAGATGAGGAAGGGAGGAGTGGAAGTTCGGCTCAAGATTAGTGGACGCTGCAATGTATTTCCTTTAGTGTGGAAACAAATGACCTGTGAGGTCGTAAGGATTGGAGGAATGAATGGGAATGAACCTTGACAAGTTGGAAATTTGTGATGTGCTCATGAATAAGATTATTTTCCAGATGTTATAGAAAAAACAGATCTTTTTCTTCAGCATCAAAGCAAAAAGCAAAACAAAAATCTGTTAGCAACTATTTGAACAGACTATTGGAGTTTACACAGTGGCATAGGGTTGTAAGGGAAACTTTCCTTATCTGTTATTCTACACCTGGCAGAATTTGGAGCAAGAAACCACACAGCAAGATGTTTATGCAACACAGTTCACACTACACTTTAATAGTTTTTTGCAATAAAACAATACAAAACCACACAATGCACACAAACAAAGAAATGGGAGTGAAAAAAATGAAATGCAATGAAAACCAGGAATGTATATTAAAAATAAAATGTAAAATTAATTTACATGACATGTTGCATCAAATACATCTCAGTTACCCCTTTTTTAAATTTTCTATTGATTTTTTTTGAACACATTTAATTTTTTCAGTTCTGTTTAAGTATTTAAATCATTTTAAGGTGTTTTTTAGTTTTTCCCCATATGACAGGAAGTTCTGGTCTTCATCATAATAAACTTTTGAGTCTATGTTTACTCCTTTATTCACCTACTATAAACATTTCTGGAAAGAAAACAGATTTTTTCAAACTCATGAAGTGAAGATAAATAAAATCTCTGTTTATTGGATACATGGACATGGTATCACTTTATGTATCATAAATTTAATTTGACATATTTTATTGCTAATCAGAAACTACCCTCCCCGTCATCATTAAACTATGCCAGCAAAAATGGTCAGTTTACGATTGAAAATTATAACCAGATTCAAAATAAATTGTGTTCCCTTTTAAGTTCTTCTTTTCTCAGAATGGAAATGATTTTTCATGTTCTTTATCTGTTCTTAACACGTCATATTTTTCATGGGTATAAGTTTAAAATGGTATCAAGATTTGCAAATGTCCTTTTTGTACAACCTCAGTTTTGAAAAAAATATAAATATTTTTTAAGGTACTTTGAAAATTGCCATCTTACATTTTAATATCTGGAACATTTTATAAATATCAAATGGATGCGGTAGGTCGAAAAAGCTCCATCTTATACAACTCTTGGATGTTTTGCAGGACCACCATTTCATTTTCCGTTTCACTCTGTCGCTCTGAGCTTGTTTTGCAAGCTGCTGGACAAAAGCAATTCGATTTCACAAGATTGCAAAAAACACGTTACGACTCCAAGCTGAGCAAGGATTTCACTCAAACTGACATTTATAGTGAAAATATTAAACCACATATGATGTGCTTGTAATATTTGATCTAAACCAAGCATTCTACCAGGCAAGCAATCAGGTTTTTAATGCTTAGTAACTCATCTGCAAACCATTTCCAACCAGAAGCTGATTCCTACAATCTTCCCCCTATATGCACCAGCGGATTACCATTTCATTAAGGCAGTGACATTTTCCTTTTCACATCTCTGTGATAGTTTCCTCCTCTGCTAAAGATTAAACAAGAGTAACAGAACTAATCACTGCATCAACAATGCGGTCTAGGATGGGCCTTAATGCTGTACCCACTAATCTTCAAACATACAACAGAGCCTGAACTTAATCCTATTTTCTTTGATCAAAAACGAACCAAAAGGATTAGTCTGTTCAATGAGCAACTCCTTCAGTTTTGCCCAATTTTAAATGCAACGAATATCATTTTTAATCCAAGGTAATCAACTTGGAATTTTGTTCTATGAAGTTAGTTATACTTTCAATCAAGAGGGTAAAGATAAACAAACAAACGAAAGAAAAAATCGAAATCATTTTAAATAACTAAGAGAGCCAATCCACATGGAATAAAGAAAAAAGAAAACAGCTGTTAAAAAAAGACTGGAACTTTTTTGGTATTCTTTATGTAAAAATTGTCTGGACAACACTTATGTTTTTATGAGCACATTTGTATAAACACATTTTGTCCTTCCAGAGCTGTTTGCAGCCAAAACCAAAAAGACAGCTCCTCTAAGTCTGAGAGACACACTGTGGTGGTCAGTCCTCTGCAGAGAGCTCTAAAAGGAGAAACCTCCCCTCCATCTCAAAAGCATTCAGTTAAAGTGGTTCAGCTATCTGACAAAGATGCTTTTTT